>NC_056730.1:268048934-268301434 GCF_019279795.1 Protopterus annectens | reverse complement strand
CCACTCATAGGTGTTTGCATACCCCCAGCAACATCCCCCCAAGTTTACAAGAACAATAGTTAAAACATTAAATATAAAGAAGTGTTTTTTTTTTTTTTATAAAACAGATTAAATTTAACTGTAGATGCGTGGGTTTGCCCATTGCTTAGCTATAGTTAATGCAGCCTAAATGGCACAAGAGGATAAAAAGTAAGATATATGCAGATGAAGCAGTACAGCAATAGTGTAGTGGGCATAGCATCTGCCTTATGAGCAGTTATTCCCGGTTCAAGTCCCACTCCAGTACAATCCATTTTCCATGTCAAATCACTTTATGATCAATTTATTTTGTTCCATAACCTATGGCATAACATATTTGTGAACTGGAGTAATGCATTAAATGCAGATGTGAGGTGTCATTGTCATAATGTTGTAAAGTACACAGATAATCACAAATGCCCCATACAGTGTATGTACACAGGAATCAGGGTTACAAATGGAAGGTAAAATGTGTAATGGATAATAAATCCATACAGTTTCCAAATCCACCACCTTCCCAAGGACTATTAGACATTACTGTCTAAATTAGTGCAGTGGTAAGCAGGAGTACACAGTAGTAAGCAACAGTAAGCATATTTAAGCAGTAGTAAGTGGGAGTAAGCATATTTAAGCAGCAGTAAGTGAGTTTAAGCCCATTTGCATTGGGGTAAGCAATGCTCACACAGGTTGAGCAATATTGAAGCTAACTCTATGTAAGCATATTTATCTGGAGGTTAGCATTGCTTACCTTCATGCAAACCTGCTTACAATTGCTTAAAAGTGCCTTATTCACTCTGTATGCATCAGCCGCTGTTCTGGCGAGAAACAAAATAAACCGCCTTTGCAGGTCTTGAACCCAGGACTCTCTACACTGTAGTCAAAGTAGTTAACCACTAAACCACCACAGCAGTGCATAAGATTGAGATATCACCAAACAGATCCTCACTATAGGAAATACAAACTGAACATGTGAAAGGAAACTATATACAGTTTTATATTGTATAACCTACTACAGGACATAAATATGTGAGCTGGAGTACTGCATTAAGCCCAGATGTGAGGTGTCATTGTAATAAAGTGTAGAAATCCCCTAATAAACACGAGGACCCCATACAGTGTATGTACACATGAATCACGGATACCAAACAAATATATCACCTGTACTGAATAGTAAATCATGCCAAAATATAATGCAAATTAAATATTAAGCAACGCTAGGCATTGCACAGCCCAGCTTAGTAGGTGTAAGCAATGCTTAGGCCAGCTAACTCAGTCTGCCCAGTGGTATACCCCTTTAAGCAATGTCAACCTTAGGTAAGCAGGTTTGTCCATAGCTTAGCATTTTCAAAACCATCCAATCACGGCAAATTGCGGGAAATGGCCCTATTTAAACCCAACAGGTGGGAATACATCTCATAACTGGTTGCAGCTTCCCCCTGTAGGCACTATGTCTGGAATGGGAAAGGGTGTGCACTTTCAGGTGCAGCGCTGGGGCATCCAGGAGTCCAGAGTCATGGCAGGACTCCTTGTGAAAGACCATGACCAGAGACTGCTGCAGGGCCAGTACCAGGGTTCCCAATATAAGGCAAAAGCCTGGGACCATCTCGCCGGTGACCTCATCAGTGCCACTGGCATACCCCGAACTGGTGAGCAGGTCAGGCATCACTATGCCGATCTGAAGTGGAGAAGAGGGGATCTCTTTGATCAGTGGATCCAAGAGGCTAGGAGGATAGGGGATGTCCCAGCCATATGTAAACATCAGTCAACTACCTGTTTAATAATTGCCAGCTCATGTATATTATGGATAAGTATGTCTAAATATTCCTCTTATGTCTTTCACAGTGCCAGGTGAACGGGCTGCAAACCAGGAAGCCCATGCCTGTAGATTGCAATGGTTGCAATGTGAGGCAGGTTAGTACTATTCTTGCATGTGCTGTCATAGGAAATAAATCTAAAAGTAGTAGTAAGTTAATTGCCTGTATAAAACCTGTATTGGTTAAAGTATGTACCTCATACACCAGAGAATAGGGCAGGAAGAGTCTCATATAGGTTGTCTGTAACTAAAAGCATAATAGCCTGACAATAAAGTTCTAACTGCAAGACTGCATATATTCACTCTGGTATCTATGGTAATGTAGAGTTGCAATCACGTAATAATACTGTTGTATTAAGTACTGTTACCCACACTGTGCTACATAAATAAAATGTGAAGGAATGTCTGTATATGACTATTGTAATCCCCAGAGGGCATATAGTACAACTGAGAAAGAGACAGAAAACATTGAAAAGACAGACAACAAAATCCAAATAACAGACTCAACTGCAATGTGAACTGTTGTATTTTTTGCACACACAACCATGGTTTGAATCCTGGGAGTTGTAGTAGACTGTATGCAGAATCATACCCCACAAGTGTACCGATATGTCCAGAGTGTCCAGTAAATCAGTCCATATCTGTTGCCTGTCCCCCTGTCCCCTTGTCAAATCAGTGGGATGATCTCATATGTTTAGGCAGCAAACAAGACATACAACTGATTGTCAGACATCTATAAGAACAAACATGTCACTCTAGTGACTCCCCCAAAATGTTATAGGTTCATAGGCTAGTACTAGGCTAACTGCCCTTGCGAGCCATTTTAAGCCTAGCCAGTTTTCCCTTGTGAGATTCAAACCCTGTGCCTTGTGTTTGTAAGGCAAACACCTTAACCATTAGGCCACCCACCCAACCCTTAATTAGCAAAGTAAGTCCCATCTCCACCCCCCCATGTTGTCAAGCTGTGACCAGAGTGTGTACAGTAGCAGAGTGAGACATATGTGCATAATAGTAATGTGGAAACTGGTAATTTGTGTGGCAACATTCAGGTAGTTCTAACAAACATTGCTCCCACAGGTCTGTCAGATATAAACACTGTGCCTAGAAATAAAAGATTGATATCCTGTACTAGTACTGTTTACTCTGGTATTGTATGGCATTGTTAGTCTTGCTGTTGCTCTGAATAATAAAGTATTACTCATCACTATCACCCAAACTGTACTACATAATACAACTGTCTAAGAAATCCTGTATAAGAGTGTTGTAATTACAAAGTCAGAATGTAAAACCACAGGAGTATTATAGACAGAAATCAGACAAAAGATACACAGCAATAGCTATATAGCACGCTCAACTGTGATGGACAGTGTTTTATTTTTAGCAGACACCGCCATGGTTCGAATCCTGGGAGTGGTAGTAAGCTGTATGCAGAATCATACCCCGCAAGTGTACAGAAATGTCCAGAATGTACAGCCATGGTTCGTATCCTGGGAGTGGTAGTAAACTGTATGCAGAATCATACCCCACAAGTGTACAGAAATGTCCAGAATGTCCAGTTAATTGGCCCATATCTGCCGGGTGTTACCCTGTCCCCATGCCATATCAGTGTGCTAATTACTAACATGTAGGCAGCATTTCATGTCATATAACTGACTGCCAGACCTGTACATATTTAGAAAATGTCAAATAAAACAAACCTGTCATTGTACAAGTCACTAAAGGTTTAAGAGTACAATAGTCGAAATATGTCCCGGTTTACTTGAATATGATGAAGACATGCTCAGAGTGTGTGCAATAAAAGATGGACAGGTATGTGCATAACATCAACCTGGAATATGCAAGTATGTGTAGAAACAGTTAGGTAGTGTTAACAAACAATGCCTCTACAGGTATACCAGGTAAGAGGTGTATACTGCAGGTAAAACTCAGTTCATTTATATAGTTGTTGACAGCCATACCACAGTCCAAACTAAGGCAATAGGGTAGTGTACTAATACCTGTAAGGTACAGATCACAGCACTGACTAGGAAAGTAATGCAAAATGCAGGAATATACTAGTTGTTAATTGACACCCCCCACCATATCTGCAGCAATAAACTAAATTCACAACTCAATTGGTATGTGCTAAATTAACTCTACTATTAGGGCATATGTCCTATTGTTTGATAATTATTTAACTTTGTTTCTATGCATGTGCCATGTTGAAATACTCCCACATTGGTGCCATGCTGCCATGAATGTACATGCATGCTGCTGTAATGACCACTGCAGTTCCATATATGCATGTGTTCTGTTTGCTATGCAACTGTTCCATATCTGATGTTTGGGTTAATAGGAATATCTATGCATGCTGTTAAACTTAATCCTAGAATGTGTTGACTATTACTAACCCACATATGTTGATAAAATTTAAACACCATACCACATTTGGGAAGACCAGTCATGGCAGACCCACCTGTCCCACCTCAGCTGGCCGTGGCACCAGGCACCAGCATGCCTGGGCCCCAACTCTGGACCTCCTCGCTCATTGGTCCTGCACCAACTTTGGGTTGAACCACCTCAGGGGATGGGGCTCACCCCCCCGGGAGTGGGCACGGACAGGAAACTGTCACCTGTTGCCAGATCCTGGTCGTGGTGTGTAGCGAGCACCGCAGGGAGGTCGGAGATCTGCTATGCCAGATTGAGGGCCGTGTGTCACAACTAAAGAGTTGGCCTGGCCCTCCTACTCAGCCCCCAGCACAGCCACCTTCGGGGCTGTGAAGGTGCAGTGCTTACTGCCCATGGGTGGTGACCTCTGTCCCACTTTCTCCACTAGGGGCTCATGGGCTTCCGATTTCCAAACACCCCTTCCCATCAAGGTGTTTGCACCCCACATGTGTCATATACCACCCCTGTATGCATAGTTTGTCTTGTCTGTTAACCTACCCAACCTACTTCCCCAAATATACCTACTATCCCTCCCAAACATCACACTCTCACCTGAAAATAAAGGGCAATCTGTTCCACAAACAAAAATCTCGATCCATACATAGCTGTCTATTTCGCACACATGTCCACTGGACACATGTAATCTGTTCTAATTGGCTTAACAACATATTATCGTTGTCCTCACCCCTCTTTCCTGGATATGAGTGTCCAAATCTATCTACAAATTCAGTGTATATGCACAGCTGTTGCTGTAGAAGAAATGGACAATTATGGCCCTTCCCTACACCCTTCCTGCACATCCATAGCTATTGTCCCTACTATCTTTCCCTCTTTGTGCCCCTTTTTCACCACTTTCCTATCAACCCTTTATCATTTCTTTTAAAGAAATGAAAGTGGGGGTAAGCAAGAGTAAGCACTTTTAAGCAGCAATAAGCAGGTTTAAGCTTGTTTGCGTGGGGGTACAGCAATGCATACACAGGTTAAGCAATTGAGAATCAAAATCAGTATAAGAAACTGTAACCGGAAGTTACCATTGCTTACCTCCGCACAAACCCGCAGAAACCCACTTACAACTGCTTAAAAGTGCCTTAATCACTCTGTATCCAACGGCCCTTGTTCGGCCTAGCAACAAAATAAACAACCTCTGCAAGGCTCGACACCAGGACCCTGCACACCATAGCCAAAGTGATTTACCACTAAGCCATGTCAGACATACATAACCCTGATGTATTCACAAACATATCATCCAGCACAGTCATTCAACAGTACAGGAAATGTATTTAAACAAGTAGACGTATTTATTTATTTATGTATTTATTTATTTTACATTTGTTAACAGGGTTAGTCTGACGGAGCCTTTGGCTCATTTTCAGCAGAGACCCAGGGAGAAAAGCTCATCAGTGAATAAAATGTAACAAAGTTCCATTACAGTCAGCAAAAAAATTACTATCAGGTTACAATACCACGTGTGTGTATATATATTTCTATCTAAATATATATATATAAATATGCATATCTATCTATATACATATATATATATATATATATATATATATATATATATATATATATATATATATATATATATATATATATATATATATATATATATATATATATATATATATATATATATATATATATATATATATATATATATATATATATATATATATATATATATATATATATATATATATATATATATATATATATATATATATATATATATATATATATATATATAGATAGATATATATATATAGATAGATAGATATATACATATAAAATAGAACAAGAGAGTGGGATGTTTGGAAGGGATATATAAAAAAAATGCCTGAAGCTCCTAGTGTTCTGACTATGCTTCTCAAACATTTTGGAAATACAGAGTATATTTTAGTGCATTTATTAAAACTGTATTTTCCTTAATATTGCTACAGCTCAAGTGCTCTAGGTTGCACTGCATCTGAATTGTTTTAGTGTTGTTTTAGCTGCTTTTCTGTATATATTGAATTTCTGTATATGTAGACTAGCTACTTATTCTACTGTATTACTGCCTCTTAAATTGTTTTTCAGTTGTTTACTTGCCTTGCTTCATTTAAAAAGTTTGAAATTGCTAATTTTGCAGAGTTTTAATTGCATTTACTGTTTAGGGCTGCACACTCAAGTGCATTAGCCTTTTCTGTGTCTATTTACTGTATTATTCCATTGTTTAGCCTGTTTTAATGAATAAAGAAAAAAATACTATCTTGTTTGCGTCTTTCCTAGCTAGTATAGTCCAGATCCCAGGCTTTGCAGGTTTCAGGTCTTTATTTTCTGTTTTCAGAGCAATCCAGACCTTGCTATGGTAGAGGGAAGTCCTACCAGATTTTGCTGGTTTCAGGACTTTATTTTCTGTGTTCAGAGCTATACAGACCTTGCTGTGGTAGGGGGAAGTCCTACAGCTCAGCAGTGGGAGTGTTGAGCATTGTACTGCCTATCTGACACTAGAGGAATGGTTTCCAGCACTGAAATTGTAATTGTATTAGCCATTTTGGGCTGATTTCAACTTTCTGGCTTAAAAACACATGTGTTTGCATGTTTTCACATCGTGCAGCACCACGAGGATATGGTTAAACTATTCCAGGTGCCAGAAAGTCTGCTTTTCAAATTTCCCCTTAGAACTAGCTGGTTTCTCAGTAGTAGCATTAAAATCTGAACCCCTGTGACTAGCACTTGCTCTAGAACCTGCTGGAAAGCACTAGGAAGCCTTAAAATGATACAATCACGTATCCCTTCTTGTTAATAAGGAGAAATTAATTGTAGGCACTAAACAGCCTATAATTGCAAAGTACCTTGCAAAGGTAAGGGAAAACAGCTCTTGTACTTTACAAAAAATGCACCTAAACAGGCATGTCCAAGGGTCAGCTTCCAGTCATTTCTCCTGTCCACCTGGTGAATCTGGACATACTGGGGCAATGCAGCAACTGCCTCATGTACACAACAACCCTCTCCTTCTACCACCCAACACTATAACCTGCAAGAGATGCACTTACATAGCCAAACTGGAAGCAAATCTCTCTCAAGCCAAGATTGTGCTAGACAGTCAACAGGAGAAGGTTAACACCTGCACTACACCTCAAGCAACATATAGCCCTTCAAAACCCATACCTTCAATGCCCACACATAACAACACTAAACCCACATATGCAGAGGCCCTTAACATTAACCTTCCTAAGCAACAAGGACCTCCAAAGCTGAAACACAAACAAACACCAGTCGCAACCAAAGTGACACATAGCTCACAACACCAGTGTGCCACCCAACAACAGCCCTTAAGGCAAGAAAATGTACCCAACACTTTAGTCATAGGCGGCTCTATAGTTAGGCACACTAATGTCCCACTCACCAATGTCCCACTCACCAGGCTGAACAAGGAGAAAATTACAGTCAGCTGCCTGTCAGGTGCCAGGATCCACCACATAACGCATGCACTCAAATCACTCCACAACAAGTACAAATACGACTCTGTCATTGTCCATGTTGGAGTGAATGACTTGAGATGTACCTCCATGGACTATGTGAAAAGAGATATGGAAGAGCTCTTGGATCATGTGGCCCAGGCTGGTATGACACTAGCCCTGAGTAGCATCCTGCCTTCGACCAGAATGATACCACAGTTTAAGGACAAAATGATTGACTTCAACAACTGACTAAGCTTTTGGTATCATTCAAATGGGATGCAGTATCTGTCTGCCTTGGATGACATTTTTGACAAATCACGATGCTTTGCCAGAGATGGTCTGCACCTGTCACTCCTGGGATTCAGATTACTGGCTAAAGCTCTTGCCACTCCTATAGTGCCTTATTTAGGCAAGGTTCAAAGGACAAAACCACCACCATAACAGATACAAGCATGTAAAATCTGAAGGTAATGCTACTCAATGCTATAAGTCTAAACCTCGAAATGCACTCTCTCGAGGCACTCCTAAAAATGGAGAACATTGATATCTGTTCAGTAACTGAGACCTTTTTCAAGGCTCCAGAGAGCACCACTGCAATACCAGGTTACAACTCTTAACACACTTTTTGGCCACCAAACCAAGACCGAAACACTAAAGGTGGAGGAGTGTCCATATTCACCAAGGATATTCACACCTCCAGGCTAGTTGCCCAGCACAATGCATCTGAAATTCTCCAGGTGCAACTAACATTAGGTAAGACTACAATCCAAATTGTAGCTTGCTACAGATCCCCCACCATGCTCCAAGATTATCACTACACCTTTATAAACATACTGGAAAATATTAAGATACAACCAAATACCCTAATACTGGGTGATTTCACCTACCCTACCATTAACTGGGAAAACTACTCAGGTGCCAACACCTTTTCCCAACGGTTCTTGGAATTCATAAATTCCAATGCCCTGGATCAACTAATCCATTGTCCCACCAGGGTCTCTAATATCGTAGACCTGGTCATTACCAGCATGGGAGATAGATGCTCCACACCAGTGGTCACCCCCTCATTGGTCAGATCTGACCATAAGCTAATCACCCTTGACATCCACATCCCACCCCCACCCCCAGTAAGGAAACCATCTCTAAAAAACTTCTCCAAAGCCAACTTCATGCTACTCAAGTCAGAAGTGACAAACTTCATGACACCCATGCAGACAGGAGCTGAAAGCTCGACTGCTGAATCCTACAATAAGGCACTGTATGAGCACATCCACTCATGCATGAATTGTGCCATCCCAAATCGAACCAAGATGCTCTTCTCCAAAAAAAGGAAGCCAATCTGAGGGTCCCCTGCCATAAACAAACTATACAACAGAAGGAAGAAACGGTTGCAGAAAAGAGGAAAACCCAGGGATGCAAACAACTCCCTTATCTGCCTCACTAAGAAGCTGTGATCTCTCATAAAATCCTCCAAAGCAAGTTATGAAAATAAAATTGCTAAAGATTCCAAAGACAACCATAAAGCATTCTATAGTTATGTCAAGAATCTAAATGGCAATTCTCAGATCTGCTCTGAGCTACAACAGCATGGCATTAAATATACTGATTCCAAGGATATTGCTAATATCCTGGCAGATCGATTTATTGCCAACTTCACCCCCCCCTCTCAACCCCTAAAAAGCCCATCTCAATACCAGAAGATTGCCAAATTCCGGTAATCATGGCCACACAGGTAGAAACCACACTCTCCAAAGCTGAGAATACAGTATCAATGGGACCAGATGACATCCTGGGCTATGTAGCACATGAACTACAAAATGAACTGGCACCTCACCTAAGTGTCATGTTTAATCATAGCCTCACCTCAGGCTTCATGCCCACTGAGTGGCACACAGCTACAATTATACCACTCCACAAAGGAGAATCCACCTTGGATCCCAGGAACTACCATCCCATCAGTCTGACGAGCCAGATTTGCAAGGGCATGGAATGCATTATCATGGAACTTATAAACAAAGACATTGGCAACTTTCAAACACTGGACCCCACCCAGTTTGGGTTTGTGAAGGGCCGATCTTGTCTCCTGAACCTGATTGGCTTCTTCAAATCACTCTCTAGAGCTGTGGTTGAGGGTAAGGAGGTCCACACAGCCAATCTGGACCTTGCCAAGGCCATTGATACTATCCCCCACTCTGGACTCATAGATAAACTTACTAAGCTAAGCATAAATCCCTATGTCACTCGATGGGTTGTTAACTGTCTTACTGACAGAACCCAGACCGTAAAAGTAGCCGACTCCAAATCCAGCTCCAGACAGGTGACAAGTGGAGTACCTCAGGGTTCAGTCCAGGGACCACTCTTGTTTAGCATCTACTTCTCTGAAGTACAGGCCAAAACTAAGGAACTCTGACTAACAAAGTTTGCAGATGACTGCAAAGTGGGGGCCATTACTGAATTCCGAAATTATGTGGATATTCTACAAAAGGGCCTTATAGAAACAGATGATTGGTGCCAGAGCCATGGGCTCAAGCTTAATGCCAAGAAATGTATAGTTAACCCCTTTGGGAAAAAACATCTACCCATGAATTACCACATAGGTGGCAGTGCAGTAAACACCAAAAGTGTGATGAGAGACTTAGGGACATAGGTGGACAGTGGTCTCATCTTAGATAACCACATCGCCATAACAGTCAGGAAATCCTTTATGTGGCACACCTTATCACTAAGGGCTTTTCATCCAGAAAAAAAGGAGGTCATTGTCCCACTGTGCTCATCCCTCATTTGACCAATTATAGAGTACAATAGCCCATTTGGTATATACCTCACAAGACATCTGCAACAGCTGGAAAGGTCACAGACATACCTCACTAAAAGAATCACAGGCCTAAAGCAGATACTCTATGCTGACCATCTAAAAAACCTCCAGCTATACTCTGTGTCATATTGTCTACTCAGAAGTGATCTCTGCTTAACATACAAGGCCATGTCAAACCTTGAGCTGTTGGACATACTCCACTTAAAAAATTCCCAATCCCTCAGAGCCACACACTCCAGGGATCCAAACCTTGTCATCACAATGAACAAAACATGCTAGAGGGATAGGTTCCTGACCCAGAGACTCCTCATACTCTGGAATAGACTGCCCATACATGTCAAGCAGAGTGCCTCCTTGGCCCTCTTCAAAAAGAACTTTGACAATTGGATGGAAGATGGGAAATTCACCTCAGGGATCACATCAGTCACCCTGCTAGACAGGGGTCTAGGGAAGTAAATGTGGGAAGAAATATCCAGGTAATTGTTATGGCTAGGCTTGTATAGGTCCTAGGAATAAATGAAAACCCAAGAAAGGGTTGTAGACAATTCAAAACGTAGACCCCAAACAGTTCAAACCACTGCCAAAACGAAGCCAGAGAAGCAGATGCGTGATGTCCAATTCTTTATTCAAGACTAAGCGCTTTCACCAACAGACTGTGGCATCATCAGAGTCAATAATACCAATGCTCAAACACCAGTTAATTATACTTAATCCAATTAATAAAACAATAATTCAATCATTGATTAATCATTCAGATAATCAAACTATAACTGTCACTAAATGAGTCCAACAATAAAACTATTGTATAGGTCCTAGGGCTGATAGCCTAGTACCAACATATGAACCTATGAATAAATACATTTATGACCACAAGCACCTTTAATGGGGGCGAGGGGGCCCAAGCTACATATGTCTTGTACATATTGATATTACCACCCCCCCTACAGCCAAACAGGTCTGCCCTGCAATACAGTACCAACCGTTGCAAGTCCCATAAACAGGACCTGACACAACATGGGCACAAGATGTTAAAAGTAATCCATCCCACCTGTATGATGTCAGGCTGGTATCAATAACATATCATGTAGTACAGTCTGGCTACCATAGGGAATGTATATATATAAACTATGCATACACACACAGAGATATGTATAGGAAGAGACATATTTAGAAGGTGCACACCATATGGAACAGCCAGTATTCCTACAGTTGCCACCTTATCAAATGGACACTGTATGAGGAACACATACAAAAGACAGTTGTTGCTTGAAACATATAGCTATGGAGAGGTCAAAGGATATAACACCACACACAGGTTTGCATACATGAGAAAGGGTTAATTGTGTACTATTACAGTTGTATATGCCATGTCATATAGCTGTTTAGACTTTGAAATACATATAAACATATTAATGCAACTCTCAAACAGATCAATTAACACAGTATTCCGGAAAGCATAATATATGTTGCTGTCCAGGCTAAGGCCTTCAAGTCGTACAACAGTAAAGACAGACTGGGCCACAGGATAACAATCAATCAACAGTAAGTAATGTAGTTGTATAGTCCAGCAGCCTCTAACTACACTCTGTATGCAATCCACAGGGGGAAAAGACTTCAATCGACACAATGGGATGTATCTGTTGCATAACACGGCATAACTGAAACCATCACAATCACATTGACAAACAGAACAGTCTGTATGGCAGGAAGCAGCAGGCCAGGATTTTCCCAAGGTGAATTGTATGATGAGAGAGAGAGAGAGAGAGAGAGAGAGAGAGAGACACACAGAGAGAGAGAGAGAGAGAGAGAGAGAGCCCTCATATGGAAACAATGGGAAGAAAGCCCCCACCCATTGCTAGTCAGAACAGCAGTTTCACGGCCCTGAATGTGGTCTGGAGGCTGAGCAGGTGAAGAAGTTGGACCCTGCGATTGTGTACTGGGGGCCTCAAGGTGCTGTAGCAAATCCCACAAGTTGCTGTGGAGCCCCCTATGGAACAGACCCTGGACCTGACTTCGGGTGACAGGATCATGTCTGTGTGCACCCCTGGGGGAGAGAGACACCATCCCCTGAGTTGGCTCCACCTGAAGGTAGTGCTGGACTAGTAGATGAGGAGGCCCCAGGGTGGGTCCCACATGTTATGTCACCTGGTAACATGGCCAGATGAGGTGGGAGAGATGGTTCTGCTGGCAACTATTTCCTAAACATGCTATTGTGTCACTGTTATAGAACATATGTGGGTAGTAATAGTCCACACAATCCCAGAACATGTCCAAGAGCATGCATAGATATCCCCAATAACACAAAATGACAGATGTGCAGCAATCACATACCAAGCATACCACATGCATATATGGAACCATAGTGGCTCTGACAATGGCATGCAGGTGAAATAGTCCATAACAGGCCAGCAATAATAGTGTCCCCACAGGGAACATGGCTACAAACACATAGCACAAAGCTTGATACAATACAATATATGTCCCAATGGTAGGTAAGCTGTAGCCATACCTATTGAGTTGTGCAAACAGTTTATTGTCACTGATATGGTGGGGGGACAGAGATTTGTATTAAGAACTATGGTAAACTTGCTGTATGAGTTGCTCAGACTTGTTTCCATCTTTATGTCTTTCAGGCAAGATGTCCCACAGCCGTTTACCAGTGTATTCAGCGGTGGAAAATTAGGTCATTCTGAATCACCTGATACAGCACTACCAGGTTCTCTTTGGCAGGACAGCCCATGAGCAGCAGGAGCGGACAGCCTTGTGAAATGATCTAGTCCACAAGGTCAATGATGTCTGACTGCATAACCACAGTTATGAGCAGGTCTGTCATTACTGTAGTGACCTGCTTCGCAATGCCCATTGGTGTGCTGCTGCAGTCCAGGGGAATCACCTCGCAACAGGGGGGGGTCATGCCACCATCCACCCCCTGACACGTGTTGAGGAGCTCCTTGCCAGCTTCCTGGCACCTGCCCGCCTGCACACCCAACAACTGGCAGAGACCATTGTGGAGGTGGGTGCTACCCATACACTGGCTGAGGAGCATGCAGGTAAGGCCACAGGGCACATCAGTAGACCACTGTTGCATAAGCATTTGCATCTGTACAGGTCGATCATGCATATGTGAGATGTCATATATATATAGTCTGTTGCTGCGTAGTAGTAATAAACAGATGTGCATAAGCTGTAGTATTGTGGACTTGTACTGCTGATGTACTGTAATTCTGCACCCATCCTGTAGCAATGCCAGAGCTCTGACTACTGACATCACATATCTCACACTCTTATGTAGGTCCCTCTGGTATATCACCAAGGCAGCATACTGTAGCTGGTGAGTATGGTTTATGTTCATGCTTGCCAATACACTGGGCATGTAATGGCTATAGTATATTCCATGCATACATCTAACACACCAACACATAATGCATGCCGTACATGTTCACATATTGTTGGTGTTAACTGCACTGCATCACAGTGGTGACCATGATGGGGTATCTGAAGGGTATGTCAGACACCTGCAAGATAACTAACATCCTGTCATTGCGAAATGTGTCCACAGGGGTGAACATAATGGTGGGATACATGGCCTAAAGTAGGGACATGTGTGAAGCATCACCATTATAAAGTGCTATCAACAGTGTGTATACCAGTATTACAATGGCAACTGTTACAGATCTACTCTATGGCATAACATAATACTGTGGTCCACAACCCTTAACAACTGCAATGTGGTCCCAACATGGGCACTGAGTGAGTAATACGGAACCGTAGGTTAGGACAGTAAAAATGGGAAATACATACCTTCACAAACACTGGAAACATATGTGTGCACACACTCCAGAGAAAATATAGCGGAGGAAGCTGTTGAAGTACTGCCTGCATGCATTTGTCATGGAAATACACTGTTCAGCAAGTACACATCCCGTCAGCTGTCCAAGATGTTTGGCCATCAAATGTGCACTTACCTGCAACAGAGGCAGGCATGGCTTGCATACATCTTACAAGATATGGTGTGGGCCCCATACCCAACAGGTAGCACCCATGAGCTGCACATGTAGCCTTACCTCACCATTACATATGCCATGGTAAACAGTGCAGAGAGTCATGTATGTGGCAAGGATGTATAGGACAGAAATGATGTAGGACATAACCAGATGGCCATCCATGACAAATGCTGTCATATGTAGCAAACTGGTTATGCAGGCTGCGCACTAACATGACACAACACTGATGGGGTAGCAGAAATATCCAGCAAGTACTGGCTGTGTGGTACCCATATCAGCAATTGCCTAGACTCTGCAAGCGCATGGCCTATGGGTTAGGGTAAACAGATGTGACAGTTGTACCACAGGAAACATCAGCCAGGCCTCTGTACAGGTAGTGTATGCATAACAGAAGAGATTCCCCAACAGTCATGAGTTGCAATGTGTACTGGTGTACCATGACCACCTTGGAAACCTACAGACAGTATTATGTAAGATAAAGTTACTGCACAACCAATGCCTTGCCCCACTTCAGACCCCCATCCCCATCTGTACTGTGCTAGTGCCAGTGTACATCTATATGTTTTCAAGTTATTAGCTGGGACTAGGCTGTTACACATGGTGTTTAGTGTGTGGGACACTGCAAACTAACACACATGTGTAGCCCATAGTTGTCAAGCATCTGCAAAAAGTCTGAAGGTGGAGAGGGTGTATCATTATGACACACCAGTGCACTGCAGCAGGGATGCTAAGGAAGCTAAGAATTGCTGTATCTGCACACAGTCAGGTTCAGGAATTGTGGCAGATGTAACCCTAACTTCACAGCAATAGTGATGACAGTGTGTGAACTCCAAGGGATGTGCACATGAGTAGACCTTCCAATCTTGCAGAGTTGAGGGACATGTGCAGGGAAGAGTGGCCATATTCTGGCAAATGCAGATGGCCCATGCTAGTATACCCCTTCCAGGAATAGTGACTGCTGTAGTACACATAACAATAAGTGCAACAAACTGTCATGGTAAGGGCATGCACACATATGCACCCATGGAGTGTATGCATTGCGGTCAGCATCTGCACATCTAACACATTTCTTAGACACTGCATGTAATGGTACAGGACATATGTCACATATCAGGTTCATGTATTGTTAATATATGCGGTGATGTGGTCCCATGGCATATCAAGGAAGAGTGCATCATACCAATAAAGGTGTGTACATTCCCCATAGCCATGGTATGGTTTGATGGTTGTCAGTATAATAGTATCGTATTGGTTATACATGCACCACTGATGCTGAGATCTGTAAACCAGACATCAGGCATTCACAAATTACATCTGTCTGCATATCATCCCAGGTATGTGTCACTCAAACACATAGGGGCTGTGAGCATTAAAGCAGACATAACTGACACAGTAATGCACATTCAGCAATGGTTTGTACACCTGTGAGGTTTGGTGCACAGTACATGGCTGGGTGCAGAACAGGTGCACAGCAATACTGTGTACATGGGTGCAGTGTTTTCCAGGGGAAGGGGCATTATCTATTAACACAGCCTATGCATCACACACATGTATACTGTTGCTAGCATGGATTGACTATAGCTGCACTGCATGCTGTTGTGTACCATATGTTATGCATGTTGACAGATGGGTAATGGGAGGACCGTCTGTGCTATCTTTGTGCAACCTCACCTGTAGGAATGTGTGTATGTGTGTGTGTGTGTGTGTGTGTGTGTGTGTGTGTGTGTGTGTGTGTGTGTGTGTGTGTGGGTGTGTGGGTGGAAGGTTATTTTGTCTGTAAGTGTAATCTGGTGGAGTGGAGGGGGTTGATGCGTGTAGGATGTGTGTGTGCATGTGTGTGTGTTTGTGTGGGTGTCCATGTATGTACATGTGGGATTGTGGGGTTGTTCATACAGCACTACTTCCCTTTGGAATCATGCAGTACATGGACATGGACTGACACATGAGGCACCAGCAATACTTGTCTAATATGTAATTACAGGACAGCTGGGAGTATAATAAGGTCTGTAGCACGGAACATACATTGGGAGGGAAAGTAGATACCAGGTATACCCTTAATATTGCAAGCAGAAGAAAGGTGAATGACTACCCACATATGCAGCATTACAGATGCATTGGGGAATTACTAGACAACACCAGGGTGTGTATCCATATATTACTGTTGTCCACATAATAAGTTGATCGAGCAGCAGATCTGGCATGTACTGAGAAATAGTTACATATGACACTCCAGAGCATGACATTATGCAGTGAATGTAGTAGCCCCTAACATATGGGGGTCATGCTCACGATGTCCGGACATACCCACTGTGAACACTGGATGACAGCAGTAAGGCCATGGAAAACCTACTCCACTCAAGTCAAGGAGGTAATGGAGTAACAGGTCTTGTGTTGTGATCACTCACCTAGGCATTTAGAGGAATGAAACATTAATGAGTGGTATTAATGAGTGTATGTTAGCAAGTGTGATGCAGGATGGGGAACTTATGTGAATAAATGTGGGACTATCTGTAAACTCAGTGACAGATTGGTATTATGGTGGAATTTCAGTGCGTGTGTGTGTGTGTGTGTGTGTGTGTGTGTGTGTGTGTGTGTGTGTGTGTGTGTGTGTGTGTGTGTGTGTGTGTGCGCGTGTGTGTGTATATATGTGTGTACTGTTATGCAATGCTGTACAGGTCTTAAGGTGCATTTCTTGTTCTCCCCCACAGGTGGCGAGGTGGGTCACGGTCCCTCCTGCATGCATTCTGATGTTGGTGTCCATACAGATACCAAAGATTATGATAGGACTGTTGACGCACAGGTGGGATTGTCAGAGGCTGAAACTGCACCATCGTTTGACATCCCTCTCTTAGCCACCGCAACCCTGCACACAGTTACAGTGCCTATACAAACCCCATCACCAGTGGCCATAGCAAGAGGGACAGTTGGTTGGTGGCAGTGCACAGCAGAGTGTGGTATCTATGCCTACTGTCACAGCAGGCATAGCCGGATGTCCAGCAGGGCGCCACATAGGCATATGTACCGGGGTGCTCTTGGTAGGGCCGCTCGTCATCATGCCCCTGGCAGAAGCACCACAACTGGTACCACAAGGAGCATATTTCAGACTGTAATGGGGGTGCATGCACATATGGAACTTTACATCAGAAAGGGTCTAAGGCTGCAGAAGGCTGCTCTCTCATCTGTAAGTGACAACTTCCATGAACTTGCAGGTAACCTCCGTGTATATACCAAAGTCATGGATAGACAGTTGGGTCAGATGGTGGGCCTCATCAACCGTGGTTTGTCCGTGCTCAGACATGTGGTGGGAATGGGGCAACAGCCACGTGGAAGCAGGCCAGCAACACCAACAGCTGGCGGTCGACATAGATGTGCTAGGACACCAAGGAGCTCCTGTAGTGGCAGTACCTGCCCCACCTCTGATAGGGGGGCGCTGTCCACACCATACCACAGCAGACCACATGCATGTGGCCCTGACCAGTCCCAGGATGGACCTGGTTCCAGTGGACATCTGTCATCAGGGGAGAGTAGCACATCAAGGCCTGTACCTTGACATGCCCATGGAACCCCCTGGCAGGCACAGTGCACGTATCCTTGGCCGGAGGTGGTGAACTGCACACCCTGCCAGGTATGGTCTGCAGCTGTCCAAGAAACACCTGTATAGGGTAGCCATATGGCAGAACTGTATGTATGCATACCCACACATAATGCGAACACACCTAGGGCAACTCCATACCTACACACACCACATTACCACACCCATTTCAACTAATTACAGCCCTCACCCACATACATGGTGTCAAACATATGGCTGACCCTCGGTCTCTGGCAAACCAACAACACACCCTGTGCATAGTATAATACCTGTGCCATATTCCTGTCATCCATAATATCAATGCAGGGACAGGTTAATATGGTTCCAATGCAGACAGTGACTGTACTACAGTGTACTAATGTACTGCTGTATAACATGTTGTCAGGAATAATGTTTAATGCATACATGTCAGGTAGTGTAGCTGTTCAGCCATGATGCATTATAGCTGTTAGTAACACTGAGTGATTGTGGTCTCCATAATGTTATCCATTTGTGTTGTAGGTGTACATGTGTCAGCAGGAGGATGGTCTGCAATCATATTCAACAAGGGGTATGGCACTGTGGTGACATCATGACTGTGACATATCCTGGGTACAGTTGGACAAATGTCACAGGTTAGTTCATGGGTAGGTACTAGGTTATCTGCCCGAAGGCATTTGTAAGCCTAGAAGGAATGTGTTGCCTTTCGCCACCTGCTTAGATTAGTTCCCTGTGCTTCTGTCCAACAGAACCACTGAAATGATCCATTGGGTAAACTTTCTGTTTCCCATCCACTCATCAAGGTTTCTCTTGAAGAGCGTTAGCAAAGAGCCCTGCCTAATGTAGATTGGAATAATTTTCCAGAGCATAGAAAGTATCTGGGACAGGAATCTATCCCTTAAGCATGTCCTATTTATTGTTGTGGTGAGGTTTAGATCCCTGGAGTGTGTGGCTCGAAGGGATATGGTTTTCTTTAGGTGGAGCATGTCCATCAATTCTGGGTTGGGCATGGCCTTATATGCCAGGCAGAGATCACCTCTGAGTAGGCGGTATGCAACTGAGTACAGCTGGAGTTTCTTCATTCGAGCTGCATATGGCATCTGCTTGAGGCCAGTGATCCTCTTGGTGAGGTACTTCTGTGGTCTTTCCAGTTGTTGCAGGTGTCTTGTAAGGTACATCTCAGATGGGGCATTGTACTCTATGATGGGTCTGATGAGTGATGCATAGAGGGACCCAATGACCTATTTTGATCTGGATGCTTGCAGTGGTGCTTGTTGTCAGTACTACATTTAGCAATGTGATCTTGCCTGGGAAAGCACTGTCAACAGTAGTAACACCATAATACACTACATGCCAGTGTGACACCACATAACTTGGGTTACTACACTTGTATGTAACACATTCACATGGATAAGAGTGGTGTACAGGTCTTATATACTTGAGTGTCCCAGACATGACACTCACACCCCTTGCTACTGTAATGATGGCGCATAGACATTTGTTTCGTACATGGCATTACATACATTTATTACATATGTCATTACCCTGCTATGTTATCAGACCGGGATGTGGGCACTGGTTTTGAGGGCTGAGTCATGCTTCGCAGGTGTCAGCATTGCTGCAATATAACAGACAAGCACATTTGCACAATGGTAAGTGAAGCCTACATGGTGTAAGCACCCTTACGTTTAACCATATGTAAGCACCACTTAGCTTCACGCAAACCTGTGCAAGCGTGCTTAAAGTTGCTCAAAACTGCCTTAACCACTCTGTATCCAACAGTCTTTGTCCTGCCCAGCAACAAAATAAACAGCCCTTGCAGTTCTTGAATCCAGGACCTTGTACACTATAGTCACAACAGTTAAGCACTACACCATGACAGCTGTGAAGACAGTTGTTGTTTTTCCAATATATCAGTCAGTACAAATATTGAATTGTATTGAACAATTGCTTTGACTTCCACAGTTGTGTAGTACTTGTTATTGATATTACTCGTGCATCACATACGTTCTTATATCTAAATATATACAAATCAGTTACATACAGTAAGATACATCTGTCAAGGTATACACAACCGTGATGTTTACACATGACAAGGATTTGGATATATACATATACATATGTAGATATATGTCTACATGTACATACACATATATATTCATATCTATGTATTTCTACACATCCTTATAGTGCATCATATATATGGCCATGTTTAGATCTCTGTGTATATATATATATATATATATATATATATATATATATATATATATATACATATATATATATATATGTATATATATGCACATCCTATGTGTACAGATATACCTATTTATGTTGATATATATGTAGATATCTATAACTATATGTGCATACAAATCTCATCAGATATACCTACTTATGTCGATATATATGTAGATATCCATAACTATATGTGCATGTATATCATGTCTATATCACATTATCGAAACCTTACTACATCGAATCACTAAAGGTCAACCTCTAGTGATCGATGTAGTAAAACATCAAATAACGTTTAAAAAAATAAATAAATAAATAAAAACTAATTAACGTAGGCAGGAGGCAAGCCCCCTGCACCCCCCTACTTAAATATTCCAACTCCGAGACCGCACTACATTGAGGTAAACAGGGATTTCTGTATACCTGCATGATATTTTGCACTTTCGATGTTGTGGTGCACATCATGTAGACCAGCCAAATTCACAAACCCTGTTAAATCAACATTACTCCAAATGCAGAAGAGCAACACTTACATTCTGTAGTCATGTCTGGCACATCCTCCTCCTGTTTGTTGGCCTGTCTCCACAGTGTGTGTTGTTAGAGGTAAATACCAATGCCATCTGTGATGCTGTTTGCCAACCACTAAATTGAGGTCCTGCTCACAGTGAAGGGAAAGGCCCTCCACCCACATGATGTTCCTAGATATTGGAGTGTGTTTCCATGCAATTGGCTATGGGAATGTTACCACAGCTGTTCCACATGCAGTCAGCTAGAGGAGAACTGCAATTCATTAAGAGGCCATCAGCTGATCATGAGCATCACTTACAAAACACAAGCTGCTGCCTAAGCAAAACAGGTGTATATCTCCACATCCACCAGAAAGGGAGTGAGATAGACAGACAGAGACAAAGTAAGTCAGGGAGAGGGTGGGAGAGTAAAACCTAGGCATGTTTATGTCACACACCTACCAGTACAGGGTTTCAAACCCCTGACTGACTATATATTGCTATCACATGTCTATGCAGTTATTGCATGCACCACATAGCTTACATGTTGGGGAGCTGTCAAAAGGTATATCTGATGGTGAGTGACATCTGCAACAGTGATATAGGAGTGATAAGGTAGGTGTAGTACTTGTGCCTATTCACAAGAACAGGTGTTAATGTCAAGACAGCCACACTGTCTCAGGGACTCACACACATTAACACATTAACAGAGTTGGCAGGGTCAGGAATAGAATTCTGAAGTAGCTAGTTTGCCACAATACAGTAATACGCAGGTATCATGTGCACCACAGGGGTTATCTGGATGATATAAGGGCAAAGAGTATGTGAAGGTGTCTGACATCAGATGGCATGCTTCAGTAGGCCAATGGGAGCTGTAGTGAGTGTGAATGGAGTCAAAAGCATCATACTCCACACACACAGACACAGGGTGTCAATACTGACATGCATGGGTGCATTGCTTCACAAGTGTGTAGTGGTTGACTGTGCCAAACGGCTGTTCAAGGCTAGGTGAAGGGTATACCTTGGTATCAGGTCACATGAAATGCCCTGTAGTGTGACTCAGGGGTGTAATGTTTGGATTGGCCCACACAGGTGGGTATTGTATTCACCAGCCAGTCATCTGGGTTACTATTGTATATGGCCAGTGCTGTGCAATGCTTGGCATGTATGTGTTCTATAGTCCATGAAATGGATGGATGTGCACACATCCCACATGCATGTTCAGTAACATGTGCAATTGTACCTGAGATGTCTGGCCCATTTTGTGTACACAGATTATTATCATCAGATGTGCCAGTACTGGCATCATGTGGTGGGAAGTGGTAATGGACACCAGGTTGACCCTGCACCTACATTGACAGCATGATACAGGTATTCCATGGTGTCAATGGCATCTGTCCATGCAGGGCATGTGTTTAAGGCATGGTATGCCCTTTGTGGGTCACATTCGATGGCACTACAGTTGTTGCAGGTGTCCAGTGGGGAACATAGTGAAGGCCCACTGTCTGCAATTATGTGCCTATTGTAGTGATGGAACAGGGTGCCCTGCCCTCTGTAGTCCACTGCAATCACACCATGGTTACTATCTGTGGGCAATATGCAGGGTATTACCAACAAAGTGGTTGTTGCCTAGGCGAGTGTGTTTGTGTATGAGACATGAGTTGAGATTGTTCTCTGGGTAATACAAGTGTTGCCTAATTTGTTTACCAGGCCTTGATGTCACATGTAGGGGTATGGATTGGCAACCCCAGCCTCGCTGCCATTTGACATCTGTTATCCTAGTAAGGTGGACATTGTGACATATAATAGGCCCACCATATCAGAAATCTGAAAAATCCACTCCACAATTAGTCCAGTTATTACACACTCACAGCCACCTCCACCCAGGATACAAATGGTAAACACAGACACACACACACCAAGTCTCACAGTTGCCATGTCTGGGATTAGAACTCCTACCTAACTAGTTTATCACACTACACTTGTCTTCAAAAGCATTGCTCCCTACACACACCAACAAACATGCACACTTGCCATGTCTAGGAATAGAACCCCTACTGAACTAGTATACCACACTATAGCATTACGCTGTTATAGGATGCACCACAGAGATTACTGGACTACTCCTTCCGCAAAGGTGTACTTCAAAGGGAATGACATCAGCAGGCTTGTCAAAGAAGGGTAATGGAGGTTGTACTGACTGTTAATGGCCTCAAAAGCATTGCTCCCTACACAGACAAACAAACACACACACAAACATTCACACTTGCCATATCTGAGAATAGAACTCCTATTGAACTACTATATTACACTATAGCATTACACTGTTATAGGATACACCACAGTGATTACACAACTACTTCTTCCCCAAAAGTGCTTTTCAAAATGAATGACATCAGCAGGCTTGCCAAAGAAGGGCAATGGAGGTTACATTGACTGTGAATGGTCGCAAAAGCATTGCTCCCTACATAGACAAACAAACCCACAAACATCCAGACTTGCCATGTCTGGGAATAGAACCTGTACCAAACTATTATATCACACTACAGCATTACACAATTATAGGATGCTCCACGGAGATTACTGGGGTACTTTGCCTCAAAGGTGTATTTCAAGGTAAATGACATCAGCAGATGTGCCAAAGTAGGGCATTTGAAATTGTAGTGAGTGTGACTAGCCTAAAAAACATTGATCCCTACACACACACACACACACACACACACACACACAGTTGCCACATCTGGGATTAGAACTCCCACCTAACTAGTTTAACACACTACACAGTAATAGGACATGCCACAGAGATTACTGGGCTACTCTTTCCCCAAAGGTGTATTTCAAAGGGAATGACAGCAGGCTTGCCAAAGTAGGGAACTGGAGGTTGTAGTGACTGTGAATGGTCTCAAAAGCATTGCTCCCTACACAGACAAATTAACACACACACAAACATCCACACTTGCCACGTCTGGGAATACACCCCCTACCTAACTTGTTTATTACATTACAGCATTATGCAGTTATAGGATGCACCACAGAGATTACTTCTTCCCCAAAGGTGTATTTCAAAGTGAATAACATCGGCAGGCATGCCAACAAAGGGCACTGGAGGTTGTAGTGACTGTGAATGGCCTCAAAAGCATTGCTCCCTACACAGACAAACACACAGTTGCCATGTCTGGGATTAGACTTCTATCTAACCAGTTTATCACACTACAGCATTATACAGTTATAGGACATGACACAAAGATTACTGGGTTACGTTTCCCCCAAAGGTGTATTTCAAAGTGAATAACAGCAGGCTTGTCAAAGAAGGAGACTGGAAGATGTAGTGACTGTGAATGTCATAAAAAGCATTGCTCCCTCCACAGACAAACTAACATACCCACAAACATCCACACTTGCCATGTCTGGGACTAGAACTCTTATCAATCTAGTTTATCACACTACAGCATTAAGCAGTTATGGGATGCACCACTGAGATTACTGGGCTATTCTTTCCCCAAAGGTATATTTCAAAGTGAATGACATTAGCAGGCATGCCAAAGAAGGGCACTGGAGGTTGTAGTGAATGTGAAAGGCCTCAAAAGCATTGTTTCCTACACAGACAAACACATACACACAGTTTCCACATCAGGGATTAGAACTCTTACCTAATTTATCATACTACACATTATGTATTTATAGGATGTGCCACAGAGATTACTGGGCTACTCTTTCCCCAAATGTGTATTTCAAAGTGAATGACATCAGCAGGCATGCCAAGGTAGAGCATTTGAATTGTAGTGAGTGTGACTAGCCTAAAAGGTAATGATCCCTACACAGATAAACACACACAGTTGCCACATCTGGGATCAGAACTCCTACCTAACTAGTTTATCACACTACAGCATCATACAGTTACAGGACTTGCCACAGAGATTACTGGGCTACTCTTTCCCCACAGGTGTATATTAAAGTGACTGACATCAGCAGGCTTGCCACAGTAGGGCAAGGGGGAGGGCAGTGTATGTGCATGGGCCATAACCCATTCATCTAGATGCAGACAAACCCACTCAGGCATACACCGGTTTTTATTCCACATGTACATGTATACAACTGCTAGATTACTACTGCCTTGTACAGTCATGTTTCACATTTAGCACTAACACCACAGAGTCTATAATACTGAGGGAATCCAGATGCAAATGTCTATGGTGAGTGGCATTTACACATCATGTGGTTGCAGCCATTTGGCTGTGTGCTGTGTGGGACAGGCCTCATGAAGGAAGGCTCTTTGTCACTGTCACTCTCTTCCACACATCTATGTATGTATAATTTTGGCATATTATAGTGTGCTGTCATTGGATATATGTGTGTATTCCTATCCAATGTGTGTGCAAAGCATGACTGGTGCATACTGAGAAGTGTATGCACTAACATCTGCAACTGTCAGATATGTATGATCTACTGTTGTTGCCAGACATGGGCTTCATTTCTTTAATTGTGTGAGTATGCCCAGTATGACCTTTCAGTATTTTGTTGTCTGACATTGCCTTCATTTCTCTAAGTGTGGGAGCATGCCCAGTATGACCGTCAGTATTGAATGTGTGAATCCATTCCAGGTAGATTGTACTCCAGTGCAAACTTTTGTGTTCTACACCTACAGCTATCAGACTGGCTCTGCAGGATAGATGTAGATCATTTGACAATAATGGGTCAAAATGGGCAAGAGGTAGTGGGTTACTGTAGGTAATTGTGTCTGTGCTGCATCTGCTACATGATCTTGGTGTTAGCAGAAATATTCAGACATGTGTACTGTTATACACTGTGATGTTGTATGTAATCACGTACTGTCAGGTAGACATATTTCCTCACAGTGATGTCCTGGGGAACACAGAGTGAATGCAGCTTTGTCCAGTATTGTGGTCAAATGCCTACATATTCTTGCAAACTCATGCCATTTAGGAGGGGAAGCTGCAGACACTTGCTGCTGGGTCTGTGTAACTGGTTCAGCACCTCGGTACAGTGGTGGCAGAGGATCCCATACTTGTACATCCATATACGTGACAGTATGGCCTTATCTTGCTGTGGCAATACTTCACAGCTGTAGAGATTCACACAGGTTACCCAGAGGCAAAGGTCATAAGTCAGGACATTACTCCTATTGTAGTTTATGAGCAGGTTTGTAGCCACCCATTCTTGAGTTTGCAGCCAGGGATAGTACGTGCACATGGCTGTGTTTTGGACTTTTTACACTCCATGCTGCCCATGCTCCCACACCCCTATTATTCTATCCTCTTCCATACATTATGCAAACATTCTCTGATACTTTCCCTATAGTTATCACCTCATCACAGCTGTATATTGGTGTTGGTCCACAGTTCATGCAGTAAGACATGGTGGACATGATACTGTGATTTGTCCACATGGCCTTGCATATGGGTTCTGTGGATTGTGTTAAGTTGTTATTTGGGAGTCCATGATGTAACATACATTGGCAGTACGGGTGAGACACAGGCCTTCAGCAGAGGACTGTAGGCAATTTGGTAGTGATGCAGGTAATCTGTATCAGGCCATTGCAATCTGTCAGTCCTACAGTCTCAGACTGAAATACAGTATATTCCCCTGGGGTGACAGGGTTGGTGTGCTAGGTGTTCATGCCATTACTTTCTGTCAGTATTGATCCAGTGGTGTGGATGCTGGCAGGGTGCTGCTTACAGCTAGGTACACACCTGCATGGGACACCTGCACTGCATGCTGCATTCTTTTACTAATGCCATACACAGGTGGGATCATATTGTACTCATTCCCAACAGCAGGGATAAGACCGGAGAGGTATCTGTGGGTGGTGATTGGGTGAGCTGGGTGCATGTGTGCTATGGACACTACTTGCATCTGACTCACAGATATGCATGGGGCATTCCACTTATGCTGGCTTGTGCAGAGACATCAGCTGTTTTTCAATACATCATTCCTATGACCGTTGTGGTCTGCAAGTGTTTGGCCAGACCACATCGGTATTCCCTACTTCAAGCCCAGATAATGTGCTGCAAACCCGTATGTACAATTCCAAGGGCGTGTCCATGTAATGGTTACACATTATACACTGTCTGTCTGGGATACTTCTCCCTGTGTACTGCTTGTATATTTGGTCCGACAGCCATGCCATGCCCATCTTTCAGATGGTAACACATATTACTTCCAAACATTTACAATGGCTTACTGCTAGAATGTGTTATACTGGGAAGCATTGTGTTTGGCACTGCAGTTGTACGGACTTGGCCCTGTCATCAGCAGTACTGGACAATGGCCTCCAGGACAAACCTCTCCATGCATACATACTGACCACTCGCACACAATATAAAACACACACCAACCTAACACATGCAGACCTGTATATTGTACATATGTTATAATCTATCCTGCTTCCTTGGCCAGCTGAGGTAATCTGTGCTGCACTGGTATTATACCTACACATACATGTTACTACATTTGTACATACGATTGGGAGGGGGCACAACTGTGTGTTACTATGTGTCTAAGTAGAATTTGGGAGGGCACACCAGACTGTTTCTACATTTCTACATAGGATTGGGGGGCACACCTGACTGTTACTACATGTCTACATTGGATTGGGGGCACACCAGACTGTTACTACATTTCTACATAGGAAGGGGGCAAGGGGGCACACCTGACTGTAACTATATTTCTACATAGGATTGGGTGGCACACCTGACTGTTACTATGTGTCTACATTGGATTGGGGGGGCACACCAGACTGTTACTACATTGATACATAGAAATGGGGGGCACACCTGAATGTTACTACATTTCTACATAGGATTGGGGGGGACACACCTGACTGTTACTACATGTCTACATCAGATTGGGGGAGGCACATCAGACTGTTACTACAGTTCTACATAGGAATGGGGGGGCACACCTGACTGTTACTATATTTCTATATAGGATTGCGGGGCACACCTACCTGTAACTGTATGTCTACACTGGATTGAGGGGGCACACCAGACTGTTTCTACATTTCCACATAGGAATGGGGGGGGCAGACCTGACTGTTACTACATTTCTACATAAGATTGGGGGGGGGCACGTCTGACCATTACTAAGTGTCTACATTGGATTGGGGGGGACACCAGACTGTTACTACAGTTCTACATAAGATTGGGGGGACACACCTGACACTTGTACACATTTGCAATGACTGTACTGGTATGTCAGGTACTCCATTTCATTCTGTATTCTAACCTATCATGCCGACTAGAGGCATATCAGTGTACTACAGGTCTTAGGTTTGATTGACCTACATATCAGTTTCTGACTTCTTACCCTTCAGAACTAACATCCCACTGCCTGACTTGATGTCGTCTGTCTGTGTAGGCTGGTGGGGTTACCCACAGCCATCATTCAGAGACCTTAGCACAGCCTTTGTGTCTGTCTATATCTGTCCTGCTGGCTGAGACTGTTGTTGAGTATGTGAACCTCCCTGACTGGCATGCGTGTGTCATATGGGCACACATGTGGCCCAGCACATTTCCTGCAGTGGGTCTTGTCACCATGGTTAGTACTGGCTACTATGGTGAGACCAGTATTTGTTACAGATCTCATGCTGCTACTATAGGTGTCTACTATCTGCTGGCATCCCATTCAGCTACCAGATTCCCTTGCATGCTCACATCCATACCATAGATACAGGTAACAACACATACTATTCCATTCAGCAATTAGTAATAAGAGTGACTTACCCTGTGGCTGTGCCAGTATTGTGGATGTTGCTGGAGGGCTGCCTATGTCAGATGCACATAGTGCACTTCCTATACATGGTTGAGCACAGGTAGTGTCATGTTTGGCATCCCTTTTATTGTATGTGCGAGTCAGAGAGAGGTGTCATTCCCTGGGTCCCTACTGTGTCCGTGTATGTGTTATGCACTGCCTCTTTGCCAAGGCCAGAACATACTGGGCACACCTCCTTCTGCCTACTGGAGCAGGCTCAGGTTGTTCCTCCTCTGAGTCACTCTGTGCCTGTGCAGACCTTGGCAATGGTAGGGGGCTGTGTGGCACTGCACTGTGCTGTTCCTGCTGCAGCTGTTTCTGCAGGATCATATTGTGTAGCATGGCACATGCAATGACAACTTGAGTACATGTAGCTGTTGAGTACTGAAAGGCTTCACCAGATGTGTCCAGGCACCGGAACTGTGACTTGACCATCCCAAACACGTGCTCTATAATAATTCTGGTCTGTGCTTGTGCCTCATTATGGAGTTCTTGTCTGGGTGTGTGTGCATTTCTGATGGGTGTCATCAGCCACGGCTCCAGTGTGTAACCAGCATCCTCCACTGGGTGGCCATAAGGGATGTCACCATTGGCAAATCTCTGGTACAGCTGCACCAGATGCCAGATGTGGGAGTCGTGATAGCTTCCAGAGCAGCCAGCACACACATTCATTATAATCTCACACAACCTGGCAGTTGATGGAGGCAAAGCCCTTGTGGTTGATGTAGACCCTACCCTGCTCACCGGATGGTGCTTTGATGCATATGTGCATGCAGTCTATAGCACCCACTACCTCAGCTTATTCTGCTATTTGGTAGAAGAGATGCATATTGCTGGCCAACGCCTCATGGGTGTTGGAGAAATATACGTGCTCACTGGCATGTGGTGACATGGCATCAAGGAAATGGTTGAGTACCCTGGATGCTGATGCCTGTGAAATCCCCATGATATCCCCAGTTGGCCTTTGGAAGGTACCTGTGGCTAGTATTCTTAGGCCTACACATACCTTGGTATCTACTGGGATTGGTTCCCCTCTGTTCTATGTGTCAGGCATGGCTGGTACATCTCAACAATTTGCTGTAGGAGGTCCCTGTCCACCCTATAGCACTCCACTATCTCCAGCTCATGTAGCCCCTGGTAGGTTACCCTGGGTCTGTACACTCTTTTCCATCTCCTCACAGTGGATTGGTCAGCAGCATTCTCATCCTCACCACTCTCAGCCTCTTCCACATGTTGATGTATGATAGCTGTTGCAGCCCTATCATTTTGTTGTTTTTGTTTGTTAAAATTTCCCCACTTCTATACACCGGTGGTGTAGAGAATGTGGGAAAAACCAGAGGGAAAGGTGTTTGCATAGTTTATAGTAGTGTTCTGGGCTAGGCTAGGCTGCTGCCTGTGTAAATGGCTGATTCTGATACATTTCACCTGCCAGCTATGCTAGCTCTCCTTGAATACCTTCCTACTGCTGTTTTCCTTTCCCATTGCCTTCCTGTTTAAGCCCAGGGGCACGCTGTGCAAACACAGTGCTCAAATGTGCACAGAGCTGCTATTTCCTGGTTTACTTTTTTTTCCCTTTAAAACCCGGTGCATGGTGCCCACACCCACTTAGGCAATGTAAAGAGTGCTAGGTAGCCTCAGACACTCCCCCTTACTTAGCTCTGCTAAGCTAAGGACAAACCTGAGCCACTGGGCTCCAGTCAACTTACAATATGCCTGACACATACCCCTATGATGTCAGCTAACTCTTAGGCTTGAACCTTGCTATTTCTGCACTTATACTGTTGGGAGCTGACTAGTATTGAAGGGAAATCTCGGATTCAGTATCATTCTCCTCATTTGCATAGGATTGCCTGCTAATGCATAGTTGCAGGTCCCACACTGAGCCTCCCTCACTTAGCAACCACTATACACTGTCTATGTTGTCTTCTGCCTACCATGGAGTATAATGGCAATATAGTGGTTTTGGTTAGAATGCTTATTTCAGGTTATTTTTCATATTTTCGGCCCAATCCCATTAGCTCGGTGCTGCCCTATGCTTAAACAGCCGAAATCGACTAAAAAAAAATAAAAGTTTTTTTTTTATTTTTGAAATTGTTTTCCATGCCAATGGCCATATATTTGGCCATTGACATGGTTTCCCATAATATACACACTTTATTTGGAGCTGTTATGGCTCTGATTTGTAGTTTGCACAAATGTACTCGGTTACTAACTGAGTACATTTCTGCACACTACACTAGTCCTGCACAGCCGACTGGCAACTTCCTGGATTGCAAATTTACCTCATTTGCATGGTTTTCACCTGCAATTGACATAATTTGCATACAGGAGCTGCATCTGTGCAGAATAGTCTAGGAGTGCTCGTGCACGCCCCTACAGCTTATTCCTGGATTGCACGGCAGCCATATTGCCTCCTGGAGCTCCTGCACTGTTCCTGCATACTGTGCAGGGCATGCTGAATCTGGGGGATTGTCTTTCACTTGAAATATAGTAAAACAGTAAAACGAACCATTTATAATTATCGTGAAAAATATTTTAGCTTAAAATATAAATACATACTTACATATGTTTTAAAGCTTAAAGTCTAATACACACATTTTACTTAAAGGGCAAATCTATTGTCAGAGAAGGAAAGTCATTTGTTTTTGGGTTTTTAATTTTAGAAGTAGTCTTCCAGGAATTCAGCTGACTCTGTCTCTATAAGTATATACTATTCCACTCCATTTCTTCAGTATTAATAAGGATGTTATTGCTGTTAATAAAAGTTGATGCCTCCTCAGTGTGTGAAATATTTTGGTTTCTTCAGAATGAAATAATTTGATCTTTGCAGGAAACACCAAAGTGGCTTTAATATTGTTCTTTTTAAGTTCCTTGATAAATGGTACACGGGACTTTCTTTTACTCATTACTTTACTGGAGTAATCATTGTCAAATCTGACTACATGTTCACCTATTTTAATAGGTGGACAGGACCATGATATTTTTAATATTAGATCTTTTTCTAAGCAAGACATGAAATTAAGATCAATAGAGATATAGTAAACCTCCAGACACTGGACCCAACCAAATTTGCTTTCGTCAAGGGCAGATCATGCCTACTCAACCTGGTGGACTTTTTTTAGGAGGTCACCAAAGCAATGGATGAGGGCAAAATAATTCAGACTGTCTACCTTGACCTGGCCAATGCAGTTGAGACAATACCCCACTTGGGTGGGTTAGGTACAAATGCGTATGCCACCTGATGGATAGTCCATCTCTACAAAGAGGCCAGTCACAAGTGGAGTCCCTCAGGGATCAGTCCTTGGACTGCTCCTTTTCGGCATTTACTTCTCAGAAGTCAAGGCCAATGTCAGTCGTCTCTGGCTGACTAAATTTGCAAATTATTGCAAATTAGGAGCTGTCATTGAATCTCATACTGACACAAATATTCTCCAGGAGGAGCTGACAGACAAATAACTTGTATCAGAGCTATGGATGAAAAATAAATGCCAAGAAATGCATAATAGTATTCCTTGGAAAGTCATCCATCCCTGGTAACTATTATATTGACAACACACCCCTTAGAGATGACCCAGTAGGCAGGGACTTAGGGACACATGTAGATAACAATCTAGCCTTTGATCATCACATGTCTACAGTGGTGAGAAAATCATTATGTGTTGCGCAACTTATAAACAATGGTATGGCATCTAAGTCCAAGGATGTCATTATTCCACTGTATTCAGCATTCATCAGACATATTATTGAGTACAAATTCCCCCTTTGGTATGTACCTAACCAGGCATATCCAACAACTGGAACATCCACAAAGGTTCCTCACTAAAAAAATACAGGGCGCAAGTAATATGTCCTATGCTGACCGCCTCAAGGCCTTTAGGTATGTACCTAACCAGGCATATCCAACAGCTAGAACATCCACAAATGTTCCTCACTAAAAGAATACAGGGCATAAGTAATATGTCCTATGCTGACTCCCTCAAGGCCCTATCCTTGTATTCTGTCTCCTACAGGCTTTTGAGGAGAGATCTTTGCCTGGCATACAGGGCATTGTCAGACCCCACTTTGATAGACCTCCTGCATATTCACAAAACAAACAGTACCATAATTACCCAGTCTAAAGACTTAAACCCTGCATGTGATATAAATAGGATCTGCTGGAGAGATAGGTATGTATCCCAGAGACTACCCTGTCTATGGAATAGGCTCTGCATCCATGTGAAACAGAGTTCATCCCTAACCCAATTCAAGTGCAACTTAGACAATTGAATGAGAAACCGGAAATTCATCCATGGTTTGACACATATGTCTCTAATGCAAACAGGTAACCTGCAAATCGTTCATACTCCAGGCCCATGCTTACACTTATCAAGAGTGCCAGAACTTGTCAGAGATTTGGTATACATGGCTAGGATAAAAAAGGCCCTTGTGGTCGTAGCCTAGTAAATGCATATTAACCTATGAACCTATGAACTATAATTGACCATGGTGGTGAGTTTTCCTTCTTCAAAGGTACTCTTAGGGATCTGTGCCCTTTTAATTCCAAAAGATAAAAGTTCCAGGTAGACTTAATCTTTTATGTATTGAGGTAGTTTAGAAGTTTATTATATTGTCTCCCCCATACTTTTCAGGTATGCCATAAAGTCTATTGTTATTTCATCTGTCTATTTTCTAAATTATCACATTTTTCTATGAGACAATTATTTTGTTTTAAAAGTAATTCAGTCTGAAACACACCTTAAGTTATTCTTCCTTCGTAATCTTTCATCCATACTGATGATTTGTGTCTTTGTTTTTTTCATAAGCATTTCTAAATATCTCATCTACTTTCTGGTATCTTCTTTCAAACTTTCTTGTTTGGTATGCAGTTAGTCTATTTTAAGCAATACATCCTGCATACTAGATATTAGTGACTGCAATGTCCTTTTTAAAACAAGAGTCTCGAGTACTATTTTTTGAGTGGCTCACATTGAAGTCGCTTCTCTCTTAACCAAGCAGCTGAAATTCTAACAGAAAAATTACAGCTTTTGAAGAACATGAAGCTGTAAAATCTTTTCTCTATTAGTGAATAAAATTAGCTAACAAATATCTCCAAAGTTTAATTTTTTGATTGTATTTTCTATCAGAGAAAGGTTTTCAGTCACAGAGCTTTCACCAGTTGCTGCTCTCAGTTAGCCATATTGTCCACTCCCCACTTGGGTAGTGTCTTCTAATTATATACTGAGTCCTTAGTCTAAAAGCCTATATCAAACCATAGAAAAGATAATCAACCCAAAAAACAAAAAAGTCAGTGAATTTCTTATAGTTCAGGTTCTAGAAGTATTCTAAGAAAGTATCAAGTACAAGACAGGATGTGGTTCTAGATGAGATGTCAGTCTAGACCCATGACACTCAATACAGATGGACAGACAGTCACATGTAGAAGCACACAGACACACACACACACACACATACACATGTGCACACATGCATGCACACACAACAATTCACAAAAATAAGTTGCTTTTACCTCTTAGATAGCTATGAACTTCACTGCCAAAATTGTATTATGTTTGTTCCACTGAACCACCAGTGTATTTTTGCTTGACTCAGGATAATGACCCTATGTCATCAATGTGTCTGGAAATACAGCAGAATTTCTCTATAATCAAGATGTACTTGATTAAATGTTTTGAGTTATGTTTCCTTGCAAGTGGCCTTGGGGAAAAGATAGAAAGGAGTCCAGTGTGCCACATTTCGTAATATGACAGATTAGGATGCCATCAAGTTATGAAACACATTTATTTAAAAAAAATGGATAAAGTTGACTAAATAAGAGCATGCCATATGAGAAACATTTATTTTTTTGCTAAAACCCAAGGGCTTCAAGATCAAGAGACTTCTGATGTTTACTGATGTTAACTATGGAGACCAAGATGGAGAATCTGTTGACTTGGTCGAATAGTTATAAAAGATAGAGTCTGTGAAATCAGAAATGATTAGCTAAAGGGTAGACTGCTGAAAGAAGCTGATTTAATATGAAAATGCACCCAGGATATAAAGAGTGTCTTATGTGTAATTTAAACAGTGACTGCTGGTGACTTCAAATCAAAGGGGGGCTGGTGGAGACAGCTGAATGGGTGGGGTTAACAGGAAGGGGTATGGCCAACTAGAAAAGGATGGAGCTATGCTCAGAACCATAACAACTGGAACTTCAATTAAATACGCTGCCCTGAAACTGTGATTATGAGAGTCCATTCAAGACAAAATGAAGTGTACAAGAAAAAAAATATTTCAGTGCAATGGCTACATAACAACTTCCTTAATATCTAGATGGAAACAAAAAGGTTGTGAGGCATGAAAAAATAAATTACTTTTTAAATGCATTATTGGAATGCCAGTCAAAATCAAGTATAAAAAATAACCAGCACTCAACTCAAACCACTTCTCCCTTGCACTGCAGTTCTAATAATAATTTATATTCAGCTTTATAAAAGTACCAAGTAACATGCTGAAAGTAGCAATCTCTGTGATACCCCCCTTCTAAAAGTGTTTCTTTTCCAAAAAAGACCTGCTGCCTGACAACTATCTACTTGTTTCATGGGGAAAACATTATCAAAATAAAAAATGAACAGCAAACAAGAAACAAGCGCAAGATAAATTGCTTAAAGGATTACTGCACTGATTATGGACCACACATGACAGATTGGCATTCTGTTTAGTTTATGGGTAAAGCCTGCAAAGATGACTGCAAGTCTCAAACAAATGTAATGAGCTTCTAAAAATACTGTAATCCTGTCCTTTATTACAAATACTGTCATATGCATTTCAATACCTAAGGCTTAAGTGTTATCTAGTTATGTAAATATTCTCTGCATGGCAACTAAAAAAAAAGATTGTAATGTTGGTAATTCTTTAACAGTATGCTTATTAAAGCTTATTTGCATTTTACAATCTCAGGCAAGCTTATCTGATGGTCATTTAAGCATTGCTACTTAAACACAGAGCAACTGGCACTGCAACAACATGCATTTTCTGAATAGTAAGAAGCATAAATCAACAGTATAAAAATATGACAGAAAAACAGAACATTCTGCAAAATCAAGGTCAGATGAAAAGCCAGTGCAGTACTTGTGCCTACCTTGGATGGGGGATACTCCACATACTTACACTGCATAACTGCTCCTTGCCCTGCTTGGGCAAATCCAGAGTCACTACAATGGGGACAGGGGTGTAACAAGTATGTCACAATTTGAAATGTCTCTGGCTGATGGTGATGGCCCTGACACATTTGCCATACATCTCAACTTCAGAGCAAGGAATCTGGACAAAGCCATAAATATAAGTGGGACAAAGGCCCAAAAATAAGGACAATTTTTAAATATTGCTCTTATAAACTTAGAAAGATAATAGAATAGCATCTCTTGCATTAGTATTAATTTTCTGAAGGGTATGAAATCTGAAACTCAAATGTCTGTCATTATTTTCTAATTTCAATATTTAATGATTTGCCACTAATTTGCCAGAAAACCAGAATTATATGAAAAACAGACCAAAAATGTGATGCAAAAATATAAAATAGCCACACAATACAGCTGGGAGCCTGTCAAAGAAGGGACACTTTTTAATATTCATACTGTTAAGTTAAGCAGCTAACAAAATAATAGAATCTACATGCATTTCTGAAATAAAAATAATCTATAATTCTGAAGATTACAATTATTTATTAATTGTAAACCCTCCACATTTTCTTCCAAAATTGCCATTTTGTGGATGGATTATTAGGGGGAGAGCAACATTTTGAGCCAAAATCGGGGACAGTTGAAAGGTTTGGATATACTTAATTCTATAAAGCGATTTATTTGCATGTACCTCTCAATATCTTAACGAAGGAAATCTGGACAAGGCCAAATATATTGGGGGAACATACAAATAGTACTAAAAATTGCTATTGTATAAACTTAGACAGTTGATGGAATAATAGGTCTTTCTTTAGCATGTATTTTTATGAAGGGTATGAAGTAAGAAACTTAACGTCTGTCATTATTTAGTGACTTAATCACTAAATGATTTGCCAGAAAAACACAAATTTTATGAGGAACAAAGCAAAAATAAGAAGCAAAAATCTATTCATTCTGTGAAAATCTGGACAGTTGAGATGTATAGTTCAGGTGGGGATGTCTTTGAGTCAGACACCCTTCCTCCCTCACAAAATCATGGTCAAATGGGGCCTCTCCCTTGCAGCCATTCCAATATCCCATTACTTGGCTATTTCACCCCATTTACCATAAACACTGTAATGTGCATACTGCTTTACTTCTATGATTATTTGGATTTCATTTAAAAGTTGTATTTTACATTTTACAGCACAAACACTAATAGACATCTACTAAACAAAGCAATGCAGTCTCACAATGAAAACAGACTTTGCATTAACATTTCTCTGTCCTTAAAACTCAAATTCATTGAAACAGCATTGAAACCCACATTCAAAGAAAATACATCTAGCCAGTGGCAGATAAAGATTAACTTTGGGCTGTTTTCAAATCATAGGCCCCTTGTACACAAAACATACTTGTGTCCTTTGATACACCTTCCTGACTGCATTAAACTATATTCCTTGTATAATACAGTACAGTTGGTAGAGGACATTTTAAATTTATTGTTTTGAACATTTTTCCAGTAAACAATGAAACAAAATGCATGAACCAATAATGACAAAACTGCCCAATTTAGAACATTTCCATTATAAAAGTATATTCAAACATCTACAATCCACCAGTATCAGTAAATATGCACAATCTCTGCAGAAGTAAAAGTAATCTAAATTTCACATTAAAGAGATCTGTAACTAATGAAGAGGTTGCTGCTAGCAAACAACTTTATATTTATGTTTCATCTACAAATAAAGTGCATGTAGCCCTTGAGGAATAAATTGCCTATGTTACATTAAAAAAAAGACAAGCTAGTAATATTGAAATAGGGAATGTTTGCAAATTGATAACAGGTTCATAGTTACTAGGTATCTCCACCAAAGATGACATTCTCAGAACTGCATCATCCACCCCCTTTAAAAGTAGGACACAGTACAGTATTAGCAATGCATCAACATACTGTGGGAGTAGAACCCACAGCCTTCTGCATCAAAAGCAAGTACACTACCTGTTGTGCTATTAGCAATGCAAACAGACTCAGCATAAGCAGCACTAAACGTCTCTTCCCCTGAATCTCTCAGCTCCTTATAAAATCCATTCGACACTCAACTGTATCTCTCAACTTTGCAGTGCAAAAAATGGAAAAAAGACAAAATTTATGAGGGGGGGGGACAAAAGCCCAAAAACCAGGGATACATTTTAAACACTGCTTGTATAATCTTGGAAAGTTGCTAGAATAAAATGTTGTGTTACCACCATGCAATTCACTACCAAGTCTTGGTCCCAGGACCCTGTGCACTACAGTCAGAGCAACATATCACTATGCCAAATCAGCTGTTTCTTGAAAGACAGGAAGACTGAAGCTTAAATGGCTATCATTTAGTGAATTTCATTCTCACCATAGCTCTCAACCTCTTAGCATAAAACACCTGGACAAAGCCAATAATGGGAGAATACAGCCCCCAAACATATTCAGTGAATTCAGTTCTCACCATAGCTCTCAACCTCTTAGCACATAAAACCTGGATAAAGCCAATAATGGGGAAATACAACCCCAAATATCGGGGCAAATTTCAAATATTGATCTTATAAACTTAGAAAATTGTTAGAATAAAAGGTTTTGTGTTACCATGTGCTTTCTGAAGCATATGAAGTCTGAAATTCAAATGCCTGTCATCATTTAGTAAATTAAAAATCCAGAAAACCACAGATTTTATGAGGAAAAGAACAAAAATATGAGGCAAAAATCTGAAATGTTTACACAACTGATGGTGGGTAGGGAATTCAGGCTCTTGCTACCTGCACCCAAGGTATAGAGTTCTCTTGCCACCATGTATATTTCCTGAGTTTCTCTCTAGCCACACACACACACACACACACACACACACACACACACACACTAGGAGTCCTAAAGTCCTTCCTGTGAGAGCAGCTATCCCCTTCCAGTCTATGCAGCTGTAACCGCATAGACTTCCCTTTCAGTCTATGCAGTTATAACCACATACACTTCTGAGCATCTCTGTAGTCTGATGCCTTCTTCTCAATCTGGACTGCTGTTTAACAAGTCTGGATTCCTGCACGCATGCGTGTAGTTCTAGGAATGCTGAGTGTGCATGTGCAGAGTTAGTTCCCGGACTCGCTATTGTTTTTTTTATTTAATTTTTATTTTACAGCTGGGGGGGGCTGCAGTTCTGCAGTCCAATATCATGAGCTGCCCCTGAATTTAAAAGTGCAGCTGAAGAAATTGAATAGAGAAAAAAAGGACTGTGCTTGATATTATGAAAGTGAAGTACATCACTGTGAAAAACAGTAAAAAAAAAAAACAAAACTTAGGTGATGCTAAGGTAGCAAAGATAGAGCCTTATAAAAATATACAATAAGAAACCACATCCTACATAATTGTTGTGGCCTGAGGCATAAAAGGCACACTGTTATGCAGAAATCAGATCTATAGAATGTGTGGAGGTGAGAATCATTATACCAAATTGAGACTGAAATAAAACAGAATTCAGCAGCAAAATTATTAATGATGAAACTGAAAAACAGCCAAAAGATTATATAATACAATCACACTAAAAGTAAATTTACCAAATACAATGCACGCTAAACGCTAAACCAAGTGATAGATAATACATTAACTGCTAAAGCTGTAAATGAGGAAATAGTTCTGAAGCATTGTGGATAAAGGTAAAGCATTAATGTTCATACTGGGCAGTGGTGAAGAATATAATGCTGTGTTTAGACTACAAATTGTAAAATTATGCAAGCATATTACTGTTTTATTCTAGCATAATCTGAATTTACTTGGACAAGTCACATTAAGTTGAGTGTATAATGCTAAGGAGTAAAGTCACTTTACAAACTTTAGTAAGTTGAGTGTACAGTGCTAGGCAGAAATTTCACTTTGTAAACTTAAGTACAACAGCTAAATCTTTTGAGCAGATATGTTTGAATGACCTTTGGTATTATTAATAGAATTCATGCAAGCTGGATAAATAATGAAAGGGTTTCTGTTGTTATAAAAAATATAGTTTGCAGTCAAAGTGTGCAACCTAATGTTGTGGAAGACATACAAAAAGCAGAGTTGTCTGGCTATAATCCTTAGGAATAGTAAAATTAACACACACTGAACTAATTACTTACTTACAAAGGTGGCACTTTTATTATATGACTATAGGATCATAGGAGATTACTAGGCTATTGACCTGGAGGTCATTTTAAGCCTAGCCATTTCATCCCAATGTAATACCATGAAAATGCTAGCCAATGCCCAATATTTCTTTTAATGATGACTGCCCATGTCCAGGAGAGTTCTGCACACTATCCCTGGTAAGAATTTATGGTGCCCCATCCACTCGTCCAGGTTCCTCTCGAAAAGTGTCAAAGAGGTGCCCTGTTTCACATTAATTGATAGCCTGTTGCAAAGACATGGTAGTCACTGGGAGATAAAATCTGTCCCTCCAGCATGTACTATTTAAGTCACAGGCCATATTTAGGTACCCAGAATGGATAGCCCTAGTCCCATTTGATTTACTGATATGCAACAAGTTCATTATGTTTGGGTCTTAGGTTGCTCTGTAGGCCAGGCATAAGTGTCTCCTACAAAATCTATACGACATGGAGTATAGTGACAGGGACTTTAGTCAGGCTGTGTAAGGCACATTCTGGAGCCCCTTAATCTTCTTTGTTAGAAACCTTTGAGGTCTCTCCAGTTTCTGCAGGTGCTTTGTATGGTACATGCCGAGCGATGTGTTGTACTCAATTATGGGTTGGATTAGTGCTGAGTATAAAGTGGTTATAACCTCTTTTGCTTTCAAGGTGATGCCTTTACTAATCAGGTGTGCTACTTAGAAAGCCTTCCTTACTACAGTAGACACATGATGGTCGAACTTAAGGTTGCAGTCAGCTTGTGATCACAGGTCCCTTACCACTTCATGGGTATTTAGGGTATTGTTGTTGATTTGATAGTGTGAAGGAACATTGTTTGTGCCAAAGGAAATTATGTATTTCAATGGATTCAGGTTTGAGGCCAAGAATACTACACCAGTCATTGGTCTGCATGAGGCTCTCTGAGAGTATACTAATATCATTAAGGGGATTCAATGATTGCACCTAATTTGCAGTCATCTACAAACTTGGTCAGCAATGACCCCTTAGTTTTGACCTGGACTACTGAGAACTATATACCAAACAGTAGGGATCCCAGCTCTGACTCCTGTGGCACCCCATTGGGTAACAGGTCTGCTGGTTGATGTGGAGTCACCCACTTTGATACTATCTGTCCAGTTTGTGAGCCAGTTGGCAACCCATCTTGCAACAAAGGGGTTGACATTCAGTTTGCTATATTTTTTGGTAGTGCCTGAATGTGGGATTGTTTCAAAAGCCTTTGCCAAGTTTAAGTATGCTGCATGCACAGATTTACTCTCATCAATTGCTCTGTTTACATTTTGAAAGACGTGTACCAGATTTAACAAGCAGGATCTACCCTTGACAAAGCTGAATTGGGTATGATCCAGGGTTTGGAGGTTGCCTATGTCTTTATTTATGAGGTCTATAATGATACATTGCATGGTGTTAGAGATGATGCTGGTCAGGCTTATAGGTCAGTAACTCCCTGGGTCTATTGCTAGGCCACTTTGTGGAGGGAAATAACTGTTGCTGTTCTCCATTCCACAGGAACACAGGCTGTGGTTAGACTATGATTCATAGGTTCATAGGTTGGTACTAGGCTATCAGCCCTAGAGCCTATACAAGCCTAGCCATAACAATTCCCTGGCTATTTCTTCCCACACTATTTAATTCCATGAACCCCTGTCTAGCAGGGTTATTGAAATAGGTGATTGAAAGGTAATTGAAAAATATACTTAATGGTGATGCTAGCTCATGTTTTAGCCTGTTTAAAAGATAGCCTGGGATGTCATCTGGTCCCACAGAGACTGTGGTTTTTGCCTTGGGCATGGCTTTGAGGACCTGCTCTTCAGATATGTAGGGTAGGGGGAAGGTTGGGGGAAGGTTTGTGATAAGTTAGGAGGAGATATGGGAGTGAAAGTTTCACCAAACCTATCTGCTAGCAGGTTTACTATCTCTGTGGGATCAATGTGCATGATACCGCTGGTCACTACTGCACATGCTTGGGTCATACCTTGTAGACTATGTATGTAGCTGCAAAAGGCTTCATGGTTATCCTTGGCTGTACTTGCTAAGTTTCTCTCAAGGACCCTTAGAGGGTTTGACAAGTTGTCTTATTTGCCGGTTGAGGATGAGGAGGGTGCCTTTCCATTGCTTGGGCCTTGCCTTTGTTTTCTTGGACAGTAACATTTTTCATTTATTGTATAGTTTGTTGATGCTGGATGTCCACCATGGCAACTTGTTTTTACTTGGGGGTCTAGCTTTGATTCTTTCTGGTATAGATGAGTTTATACACTTATGCAAGTGACTGTACAGGGCTTTAGTGTAAGCTTCAATGTAGTTACCATTTCCAGCTTGTGAAGGGGCTTGGAATGCATGTATACCCTCACCTAGGAAGGTATCATTTGCATTGGTGAAATTTTTAATCTGATTTCACCCTTTGTGAGTTCTCGTCTTAGTGCCAGCTCAAAGGTGACTGATTTGTGCTCAGTTTTAACTAATAAGGGTCTGACAGCTGCAGCAGTGCATCTCTTTGACATGTTAGTGAGGACCAGACCTAGAATGTTTCTTCCTGTTGTCAGGGTATGAACAATTTGTTACAGGGCATTTGAATTTACAAAGTCAAGAACCTTTTGCACTAGTGAGTTGATGCTAGTGTAAGTCTCCTGGTGATGGTGGGATAATTGTAACCCCCATAACCAGAGTGTTAGGTAAAATTTGGATTGTCTCCAGTTTGGTCAATTAGGCTTCATGGGTGTCATGACCCATGGACGGGGATCCATAACTGGCTATGTCTTGAATGGGGGTGTTATCCACTGTAACTTGGACTTGGAGTAACTCCATGGAATTGTCCTGTCTAACTAGACAGGAGGTGAATTTATCTCTAGTATAGTTAGAAATATAGCCTCCTTTGGTTTTCACAAATTAATTTTGCAGTCTAAAGGTGTGGAAGGCATTGCAGCCTTGCAAGGCTGGAGTAATCTCTGAGGCCTTGAAAGAGGTTTTTGTGACTGTGCAGACATCTACATCTTCTAGTGATAGAAGTGCCTCCAGTGAGTGCAGTTTTTGGTTTAAGCTCCTAGCATTTAGTAACATGACCCTTATTTTGTTCTCATTGGCTAATTTCACATTGGTAATGTTGTTTTCGTAACCTTGCCTAAAAAAGGTACTGTGGGGGAGGCAAGATCTTTTGCCAGCAGCCAAAAGCCTAGAGGTGCTAGGTGCAAATCAATCTCTGGCAAAGCAAGAAGTTTTGTCGGCCATGGCTTCCCAGGCTGACAGTAAATGGATACCCTTTGAATGACACCAAAAACTAAGACAGTTATTGAAATCAATCATTTTTATGAGTACCTCTGAATACCCTAGTACCTTAAACACCTAGTCTAATACACAGGTGACAGATGTGATGAGGACAGTCACTATTCATAAAAGTACTATGTACATATAAAGAAGAAAAAACAACACTATGGTGCAGGCAAACTGGTCCTCCAAAAAGACTAGTATCCAATGTAAAAAATGTATAGGAGGCACCAGACCAAGGCAGGTGAAGATAAAGTTCAATTTTAATCCACAAACAAGATACAGACAATGGTGAGCGCTTTCGTAGCCAGAGCTACTTCATCAGACAATTGAAAAGCATTGCTCATTCATATTTAAAAGTTACCAACAGCCAGTCAGAATCAAAGTTCAATTAAAACAATACAAAGCTGTTGAGCTATTAATTAAAACAATATAATAATCACACTTAAGGTACCAAATCTAGTCTATAATTCTAGAATAAACCTATAAAATATACTTAAAATTACATTTAAAATTACATTTAAAATGTTTTTCCTCGAAATGGATTATAAGTAAGTACAGGTTTAATAGAAACTTTGTCATTTAGGCCCCTGCCTATATTAGCCCACATTCTAATGATCCAATTCAAGTTCCTTATTCTCTACCAGGTTCTTTATAGGACCACCTCTACAACCTATTTTGACTTTCTCTACTACCATACATTTAAAAGTGTGTGTCATATCTGATGCCATCACTTGTCTTGCTAGGGCATTAGTCTCTGCTTCCTATAAATATCATAGACATGCTCCCTGATCCTATAACGAAACCTCCGTGTAGTCATACCTATATAAAATGAACAACATACATTGCAGTGTGCTAAATATACAATATTTGTGGTGTTACAGTTAGCTGCTAGTTGAAAATAGGAAGTCGTCCTTGTATCTGGGTGTTCAAAATATCAATATATGTACAATAGTTGCAGGAATTACATGGAAAGGTTCCATGATTGTGTATTGTAGGTTCAATATTCAGCTCATGGCCATATCTAGGTCCACATAAAAGCCTCTTAATGGATTTCTTGTTTTATATGCATATCTGGGGTTATCTCCTACCAAGGTTTTAACCCTGTCATCTGATCGAAGTATATTCTAATTTCTGGAATAGATTTCCTGTAACATCCTAATGTTACTTGCATACGTAACTGAAATCCTCATGGGATTCATTCGTGCATTTTTTTGTTCATATACCTGATTTGGACTGGAGAAATAAGGTTTCCCTGTACTATTCCTAATGGGTTGTGTATTAGATGTAATGGATGGAGGAGACAGAGAGCTAGAGGTTGGAGAGTTTAGTTAGAAGTTTAGAGTGAGAGACAGTGTCAAAGGCTTTGTAGTGCTCAAGGAATAGACAGGAGAGTAACATGTTGTTATGCCGGGCCTCTGCTACTGTTGGGGTGAAGGAAAGTTGTGCAGTGGAAGTGCTGTGTTGGAGCCTAAAGCCATATAGGATGGAAGTTAGCAAGTTATTATCAAGCAGGTGTTTGAGTAACTGTGTATGTATACATTTTCCAGAATTTTGGAGATAGGAGATGGGATGTCAATGGGCCTATAATTAGAAAGATCAGTAGAGTTTCCACCCTTGTGAGGAGGGATTGTGTAGAAGGATTTCCAAATATCTGGGACACAGGCTTTGGTAAAAGAACAATTTATAAGTATCGAGACAGGATAGGCGATAGATTCGGCAGTAATTTTAGGAAAGTAGGAAGGTAGTTTATCAGCAGAAGGGGAGCAGGTTTGAGTTTGGAGAGGAGATATTTGTTGAAGGAGGTGGGAAGAGGTTTGAAATAGAGGGTATGAAAGGTGTTATTCTGGGGGATGAATGAGGAATAGATGAATTATTACTATTTTGTGTAAGTTTCTGGATTGTTTCTATGAAGTAGTGTTTAAGGAGAGAGGCAGTTTCAGTTGCTGTATGTTGTGGGAAAGTGTTGGGAGTTGAAGGATTGCCGGGATGGAGAAGATGATTAATGGAAGTCCAGAATATGTTTTGGGATTTTTATGTGGGCTACCGTGGTAGAAACTGAAAAAAAAACATTTCTCTTCTTGGTGTCAACAAGGGTTTTGGTCAGATTTCTAAGCTCTTTGTATCTTTGAACTAGCGTAGGGGACTTATTTGTAACCCAGGCTTTCCAGGCACTGCCTCTTTGATGCATTAAAGAGAGGGTGTGTTTAGTGAGCTAGGGGGCAGAGTTAGATTTCATTCTTATTTTTCTGATGGGTGCCATGGAGTTAATAATCTCTAGGAATATATTATTGAAAGATGTTACAGTGTCATTAAGAGAGAGGTGTTGAAGGAAGGACCATTTTATGTTGACAATGTGAAGTTAAACGTATCAGGATTGAAATGGGTGAGATTGCAACATTCCCTGAAGAGGTGGTCTTTGGGAGTTTGTAGAATTTATGGATATAGGTAGGGGATTGGTCTCTAAGAGAGTTAGGGAGTATGCCAGAGTTATGATAAAGGTTTGGATCTGAGGTAAGAATCCAGTGCAGTATAGGTCCAGAAGTGGAGTTTTGTTAGTCTGAATAGAGGAGGATATGAGTTGGTGGAAGCCATGAAGGTTGAGAATAGAATTAAGGGATGCAGTTAAGAGATTAGTCCAATCAATATTGTCACCAAGGATAATGGTTTAATAAGGAACATTTTAAGTAAGCCAGGAGATAATGTTCTCAAGGATAGGAATATTATTCCCACTAGGTATGTAGATGGAGGTTATGGCAACTTTTTATATGGGTTTAGGTTATAATTTACAATGAGGAGTTCTGTAGGCTTAAAGCTAGGTATAGAAATGGAAAGTGGAGAGAGACTGAGGTGTTCAGAGTACAGGATAGCAATACCTCCACCCCTCCAATTGGTTCTGTCAGAGTGGAAGATGTTATAGCCTGAAGGTAAGATTTCTGTGTTTGAGATAAAATGTTTCAATCAAGTTTCAGACAGAGTTAAGATATGGGGTGAAATGTTAGGAATCCAGGAATGCAGTTCTGTGATTTTGTTTACCAGTCTGTGAATATTTAATGAGAAGATATGCAATGATTTTGGAGAAGGATGGGGGTTGGGGGGAATGGGGGGTGAGGTATGAGGAGTTTATTTGAGGGAGATAGGGGCAGGTGGTCCTGGAATGAGGTGGATATCCCTATCCAGGAGAAGTGTATTCAGGAAAGTAACAACATATGAGAGGCGGTATGTGGTAATAGTACATCTTGATTTCGGATTGGAGGTGAGAGACATGTTAGGAAATGTCTTAATCTTGAAGACGTGTGAAGATGTGCTATGAAACAGGGATGGGAAGATAAGCTGTGCATGAGCAATGGAGCTGGTGATGTGAGTGATGGGGAGAGTAGGAGATGGTGTTTGATAGTAGAGTGGAATGTGGTATGAAGTTGATAGTGAAAGGAAGAGGAGGATTGAGGCAGAAAGATAAAGAGGTATGATGAAGGATGAGTAGTGAATAGGAAAGGAGAAAAGAGTTCAAAAGAAGATAGTAATTTGTTCTAGTCAGGGAAACTGGGGATAAGTGGGGCTACTTATATGAGGTTAGTGAAAAAGATAGAGAGATAGAGGTAAGGTTGATGGATGTAGGGGGATAGCAAGTTTTGGGACTGAGAGGAGAGCGAGGTGGGAGTGGAGACAGTACAGAGGAGATGTTACCCGATAGATGCAGGTAATTAACTAGAGGGGAGGAAAAGGTATGGCTTATAGTGTATAAATATAATGAAAGTAGGTGTGAGTGGGAATGGGGGGTGGGTTAGTGGAGTGGAGTGAACCCGAGTGCAGCAAGGGTGAATGGAGAGGGTTAGCCTAGTTTGAGTAATCAAGTGAGATGGGAAAAAACTGTCAGTTAGTCAAGTACGTTACACTCTTCGCAGAAACTATAAGTGAGAGAGCAAAAGTTAAGTTTATAGTCAGGAAGGTTTTGTATTTATTTAGCAGGGCACTGCAGTTTTAATTGTACTTTTTGCTTTTAAACTCTGTACTTTGGAAAACTGCAGGAGCATTGAGAGAATCATCTTGGGAGATCAGCTTAGGCTCAGAAAGACAGTATTTCTTAATCTATGCTGCCATCTCGTGGCAAGAAAGGGGAGTTAATAGTCCAAAAATGTAAAAACGAGCTGGAGAGGGGAAAACAAACATTTTCCAAGTAGTCCCTATGAGTGTGCAAGCCAAAAAAAAAAAAAAACAGATAGTACTGGAAAGACCACTTCTGATAAAACAGTAGGCAAGCACCTACATTGTTTAACAGATGGGTGCTCTTCCCAATCTGTGTTATCAAGAGTTTCCCAAGATTTCTGTATAGGGTCCAGTCCAAGATGAACTTGATTCGGGCTGGAGGAATGGGGAGGACCAGTGGTGTTTGGGCATGAGCGAGATGAAAAAAAAGAGAAAAAAAGGTAAGCTTGGGTTGTAAGACTTCACTACAGGATGTGGAGCTGTGAGCAGCAATATATCCGAGAAGCCTTATGGACCAATGCACATTAGGAGAAAGCAAATATTTATGAGGGTTACAGAAGAGGAATATAAAAAAGGCACATATAACATGCAGAACAGAAGAGATAGAATCAATACAAATAGTCTGCAGGCAGAGAGGAACAGAAGAATGTAGAATATGGGTGCAGTAGCAGAGTCAAAAACAGTGGAAGAAAGAGCAGCCAGTTGCAGTCAAAAATAGCAGAGATGTTCAGAGTAATATGCATGCAGACATGATACAAAGCAACTTTAACATCAGTTAGATACAGCTTCACTAGATTATCCCTGTAAAACATAGTTCTTGGTTATAAATGTATACGGTGAAATTATACATCTACTGAATGATGTTCTATGTCATTTCTGGTTACTAAGTCTGAGAACAGAACACAGCTATGACTCTTTGTTCCAGTAATGTATTACATCACACAGCCAAACATAGTTACAGCATAACAAATCATCAAGAGGTAGCAGTAATATTTGTGGCAGCAGTGAATAACAACAATAAATGCAACACAGACAAACAAAAACCGTAGGTGATGTAGAAAAATAAGGATATTAAATTAATGTCGAAGCCAAAAACTCCAAGCGACCACTACAGCTAAAAGCATACATAGATTATTAAAAATACGGCAGGATAAGTGCTTTCACACAAAGTGCTTTTTCAGATCCATATAACAGACAAACATTACAACTAAGTTTAAATATCTTAACAATAATAAAACAACCAATGAGAGCTGATCAATAAAACAATTAAGTCACTGATGTGATCTATGTTTCTTAAGAACAGGTTTTAAAGGCATGGTAACATTGATTCCTGGTTATTTATCTGCTTGCATTCTTACTATCCACTGCATTTCAGCTCGCTCTACTCTATTATTAATATCAACCCCCTCCTATTATCTGATATCAATTGCAGTACTGTAAATTCAAACACGTGCCCTTCATTATTGGACATGTGCTTAGCTAAGGCAATAAAAAGATTCATTTTCCTGACGTCACCCAAATGTTGCATAATGTGTTCTTTAAGCATTATAGTCACCTTACCAATATACAAAGAGGCAAATGACCTACAGCTGGCTATATAAACTAAATTCTTAGATCTACAATCAGCATACAAGCTGAAAGTAAATAAACGATTAGTAGATGGATGCATAATGGTATCTCTCCTTGAAACAAATGAGCAGGCCCTGCAGTTTATGCATGGGAATGGGAAAGCTAATATTTCTTAATCTATGCTGCCATCATACCTCCCAACCATCCCAAATTACTCGCTTTTTACCTAGTTTTGGTGTCCAAATCATCGGGTGGACAGATTCCTGAGTGGCACCCCTTAATTTCCGAATTTCCCAGCACTGTATTTTAAAATATGTACTTCCTGGCTTTTTGAGGTGATGTCATCACATGCGCAATGACATCAGCTCCCATCAGCCTGTCAGAATTGAGCTCAGCTCAACATGCATTCATTTCCGGCCTGGAATGGAGCTGCTGTTTTCAGCTTTGGATGGAGGAGGATCTATGCTCATCATTTTGCACTAAGGCCGGCTTTGGCTGGAGGAGGATCTATGTTCAGCATTTTGCACTAAGGCCGGCTTTGGATGGAAGAGGATATATGTTGCAACATTTTGCACTGAGGCTATGCAGGAGAGTTGTCATTTAGAAATGTGGACTGAGGATATGCTTGATATGCAGGAGAGCTGCCATTTAGAAATATGTACTGACGATATGCTCGATATGCAGGATAGCTGCCATTTAGAAATGTGCACTGAGGATATGTGCCATTTTCTATGCGAGGCTGGACTGCAGCCATTGACTGATGAATGGAGCCGACTGCCATGCACTGAGGATATGAAGATTAGATGTGTGTGTGTGAGGATATGCACCATTTTCTATGCGAGGCTGGAATGCAGCCATTGATGGAGGAATGGAACTGATGTCCATGCACTGAGAATATGGAGGTGTGTGTGTGTGTGTGTGTGTGTGTGTGTGTGTGTGTGTGTGTGTGTGTGTGTGTGTGTGTGTGTGCGTAAAATGCCCTATGTGATGGTGGCTAGAGGAAGCACTCAGGGTCAAACTTTGTACCTTGGGTACAGGCAACAAGAGCCTAAAGTCCATATGCACCACCATTTGTGAAAGTCTCCAGATTTATACCTCTTATTTTTGTTCTGTTCCTCATAAAATCTGTGGTTTTCTGGATTTAGTGGCAAGTCAGTGAAGGACTGAATTCACAAAATAATGACAGGCATTTGAATTTCAGAGTTCATATTCTTCAGAAAATAAATGGTAACACAAAACATTTTATTTTAGCAATTTTGTAAGTTTATAAGATCAGTATTTGAAATGTGTCCCTATTTTAGGGTCTGTATTCCCCCATTATTGGCTCGTCCAGGATTTTTTGTGCTAAGAGGTTGAGAGCTATGGTGAGAAGTGAGAACTGAATTCTGTGCTCCCCCATTATTGGCTTTGTCCATGTTTTTTGTGCTAAAAGGCCGAGAGCTATGTTGAGAAGTGAGAAGTGAATTCACTAAATGATAGCCATTTAAGTTCAGGAAACCGCTGATTTGGCATAGTGGTATATTCCTCTGACTGCAGTGCATAGAGTCCTAGGTTCAAGACTTAGCAGTGAAACAATGGTGGTAACAAAACATTTTATTCTAGCAACTTTCCAAAATTATACAAGCAATGTTTAAAATGTGTCCCTGGTTTTTGCCCCCCCCCCTTCAAAATAAATTTTGTTTTTTTCCAGATTTCTTGTGCTGCAAAGTTGAGAGATACAGTTGAGTGGTGAGAGGAAGAGACATTTAGTTGCTTATGCTGAGTCTGCTTACATTGTTAATAGCATAACTAGTTAAATACTTGCTTTTGATGCAGAAGACTGTGGGTTCTACTCCCACAGTATGTAGATGCATTGCTAATACTGTTCTGTGTTGTACTTTTAAAAGGGTAGGTGTAACAAGTCAAGGGTGCAGCTACAGCTACAACAGAAGTGAGAAAATGTCAGGCACAAGGGCATTTGTGCCTCAGTGGAAAGAGCAAAATATATCATTAACCCAAATTCAGGAACAGTAAATAATAATTATGTTCCGTGCTGCATTATAAGAAAAACATTTTTAAACAAATACAGTACATTTTCCAGCATTCAAGATAAAACATATTTTCGCACTGCAGACAATGGAGAAGCAAGAATGTCCAGTTAACAGCAATTGGATTACAATGATAGTTTTGATGTATCAGGATGAATGTAGGAGAGGGTCTGTCAGTACTTGGACTAAAAATTGGAAATCTTAAAACATGCAGTTCACCCGGTTTATTTTGTTGTGCATTTACAGCTATTGAGTTGGCCTGATAACACAAATCAGAGTATGTCAAGCAAAAAAACTGAAACTGAAAATAAGTTTGAGAAGCTGTGCAAGATGCGCATTGCTTACACTACTGTCATTATATATATATATATATATATATATATATATATATATATATATAAAACAATAAATGCAAAATGTGCTCTAAGTCTAACAAGTATATTGTATTATGCAAATAATATAATTTAATAAAGTCAGGAAAGTGTATCAAATAACATATGTATGTTTCTTGTTTTGTGTGCAAGGAACCTAAAATTTGAAAACAGCCCAAAGGTAATTTTTATCCACCACTGGCCAGATGCATTTTCTTTGGCTGTGGTGTGAGCTTCAATTATGTTCCAATGAATGTGAGTTTCAAGGGCAGAGAAGTTTTAATGCTAAGTCTGTTTTCATTGTGAGATAGTATTGCTTTGTTTAGCAGATGTCTATTAGTGTTTGTGCATTGTGCTATAAAATACTGCTACTGTAAAACTAAAATCCAAATAATCAATGTAGAAGTAAAGCAGTATGCACATTAGTGTTTATAGTAAATGGGGTGAAATAGCCAGGTAATGGAACATTAGAATGGCTGCAGGGGGACTCTGGTTCCATATTTTGGTTGTCTGTTCTTCAGTTTGCATTTGAAAGTTGGTATCCCACAATCCCATTGGAGTGGATGGGGCTACATAATTATGCATGCAAATGTTATGTTAATCAGCATACAGATTTGTACCTATTTTTCATGGCCTTGCCATCTTTCATGTTTCTAGGTTGAGATGTATGGCTGCCATCTAGTGGCCAAAAAGGGGAGTTAGTACTATAAAAATGTAAAGAGCACCTGGAAGGGGAAACAAACGTTCTCTGAGTAGTCCCTATGAGAGTGCAAACCACAAAAACAGATAGTACTGTAAAGACCACATTTGATAAGACAGTAGACAAGTACCTACATTGTTTAAAAGATGGGTGCTCTTCCCAAACTGTGTTATCAAGAGTTTCCCACATTTTCTGTATAGGGCACAGTCAAAGACGAATTTGATTCAGGCTGAAAGAATGAGGGGAGGACCAGTGGCTTTCGGGCACTGAGCAAGGCTGTTTAAGAGATGGGTGCTCTTCCCAATCTGTGTTATCAGGAGTTTCCCAGGTTTTCTGTATAAGACACAGTCCAAGATGAACTTTATTTGGGCTGGAGGAAGGGCAGAGGACCAGTAGCGTTTGGACACCGAGCAAGGTTTTTTAAGAGATGGGTGCGCTTTCCGATCTGTGTTATCAAGAGTTTACCAGGTTTTCTGTATAGGACGCAGTCCAAGATGAACTTGACTCCAGCTTGAGGAAGGGTGGGGACCAACGTCTTTGGGCACTGAGCACGTGGCAAGCACACTACCCAGTGGGACATGAGTAACATCCTTTAAGGGAAGTAGTGATTTAATACTATAATACTAGCAAAATTTACTACTACTCACTTTGTGTACTATACTGCCTTCTAATCCAGAACTTGATTTGCCAACAGAAATCCTTCCAGGTGCAGTTTCTGCAAAACAGTGCTTCTGAAAAATGTGTTCAGTGATCACTGGGGTTGTGCTTTTCTTCAATGTTTTGTAACCAGGGTGTTAGTGTATATGTTAGGCAATGTTGTGTTTCCCCTATTTAGGGGATGGGGGTGTCCACTTGCAAAACCTTGTTACATTGATTCATAGTCATTACAGTTACAGAGATTGCCACTGACAAATCAACATAAACACTGTCCACACTTTGCACTAAACTATTATACGAGTTTACTGAAATACTATCTAGTCTATGAAACATACTGCCACCTATGCTACATTTCTTCCCTTTTCTAGGTATATCTCTTTTAACTATTGTTTAAAGGTCTCAGAAGTCACCAGCATCACTAGCTATCACCTGCTTTGCTAAAACGTCCTGCATGGCATCAGTGGTAATCAGCCTTATCATTTCAGCACATTTAATTTTAGGATGCAACCACATATATTTTTACAGTAATATAATTAAATGTTTTTTTTTCTACCACTGGAGCACATCCTCCATTAAATTAAAAAAAAAATCCCTCTCTCCCTCAAGTGATACTGCACATTGCCAAATATCTCCCAGCAACATCTCTAATAGATCCGGAATAGTCAACCAACTAAATAAAGTTAATTATCTTTCAAATAGCCAAAATGCATACACCCCGGGATTCATGAAGCTTGGGCCAGGCGCAGGCATAGCGTAGGTGGTATAATGCCAAATATGGCCGTTGAGCGATCCAGGTACGATGCAATTCCACGTGCACTACCGGCTTACGCCAGAACTGCGCAGCCCCCGGCTTAGGTATGCTAATCACCCCATGCGCAGTATCGCACCATGCAAATGAATGCATATAGTGATTCATGAAGTGGTGCAGGAGTAGCGTAAGCCCACGGAAATGTAAACCAAAAAACACGGTTTACATTTTCCCAGACAGAACATCGGAGCTATGGAAGAGGGCCAGACCCAGGTATCACAACGTTAACATATGCCAATGGTGAAATACACAGCCAATGGCATAAGAAAAGATGCACAACACGTAAATAACAACATTTAATGTCATGTCCACAGTAACGCACAGCACAACCGCAGGGCATGTGTGCGGAAGCTGTAACATAAAGAAATAATATAAAAATGTCATAAAATCGCAACATAATAGAAATCAGGTTTACAGCATAATACACAATGGTAGGCATGGAACACCACAACCAAGGTGCAAGGGTTGCTAAGGGGCTGCGATAGTGTTCGGCGCGGTAACTATGAATTAGTAGTCAATGCCACGCAAATGAGGCAGATAATACTGAATCGCAAATGTCCCGCCGGATGAAGGTTGTACCATACAGCGCAGTGGTATAACACCGAGGAGTGGCTCAGAGGAGATACATGACATCAGCAGAGAGGTTTGCCACCGTAGCAGTAAGCACATTGGAGCAATGCAAATCTGGCCTGTCCGTTGCTAAGCAAAGCTGCAGGACAGGGGTGGGGAGGAAGGTATAGAATCATTTAGCTGAGAGAACACATGGTGCCCAAAAGCGCCTGTGTACGGGGATGAAAACGTGCCCGAAACCCAGTAATCGGACGCACGCGCCACGAACAATAGCACAAACAGGAAGGTCAGGGGAAGAAAAGAAGGAAATGCTGAAGTAGGGTAATTGGAGTACTAATGAGCAATCAACACCAATCAACCCACGATGGCCAATCGACGGCAGCTGACAAGTCTGCTTGCAGAAACCTGCAAAACAGGATAGGGGAGGCATTGGAATGCAAAGAAAGGAGGGGAGGTATTGCATTGCAAAGATAGGAGACCTGACACAGCAGAGCAAAGCAAACCGACAGCAGACCGGCAGTAGCACACAAAACGCAAGATACGCCAGGTCCAGGAAAGCACAAATGAAAATAGGCTGCAGGATGCACGCCAGAAAATGGTAGGTGCAATGTGCAGAAATGTAAAGGGAAGGTCAAGAGGTAATCCACGGCAGCCAAATGTAATTCAACACCAAAGGCACCACAATAGTAGTTCCGGCAGTAAAACACATAAGATACCCTGTAGCTACGATCGTACATACACACCCTATGACATCATCGGTGTTCACAGCACAATAGTATAAAGTGTGAAAGCACCCTACACACACCTGTGTATTCCCAAACACTGCACCATAGGTGTAAACACATGGGGAACTTTTAAAATGTACATGTTGGGAGCTGCCATAGCTGTGATTCATCAGCATGTGTTAGTGACTGACGGTGTTGTGGAGGATGATGCCGACAACCACCGCAGGCCTCGGAGGAAAAGGAGAGTGTTCAGACCAAGGGTAACCTACCAGGGGCTACATGACCTGGAGATAGTAGAGCATTACAGGGTGGACAGGGACATCTTACAGCAAATAGTGGAGCTGTGTCGGTCACGCCTGAGAACCAGAAACAACAGAGGGGAACCCATCCCAGTGGACACGAAGGTATGTGTAAGCCTGCGAGTACTGGCCACAGGTACCTTTCAAAGGCCAACTGGAGATATAATTGGTATCTCACAGGCATCAGCATCCAGGGTACTACACCAGTTCCTGGATGCCATGTTACCACATGCCAATTATCAGATATACTTCCCCCGAACTCAGGAGGAGTTGGCCAGCAATATGCACCACTTCCACCATGTGGCACACTACCCGGAGGTACTGGGTGCGATAGACTGCACGCACATACAAATCAAGTCACCACCCGGTGAGCATGGTAGGCGCTACATAAACCACAAGGGATTCCACTCCATCAACTGCCAGGTCATGTGCAATGCCCAGGGCATTATCATGGATGTGTGTGCTGGCAGCCCTGGAAGCTACCATGACTCCCATATCTGGCATGCCTCACAGCTGTATCAGGTATTTGTCAGGGGGGACATCCCAGATGGCCATCTTGTGGGGGATGCTGGCTATGCACTGGAGCCGTGGATGATGACTCCCATCAGAAATGCACACACACCCATGCAAGAACGCCATAATGAGGCACACGCACAGACCAGAATCATCATAGCGCATGTGTTCGGGATGCTGAAATCACGGTTCCGGTGCTTGAATACATCTGGTGGAGTCTTGCAGTACTCTCCGGGCACGTGAGCCCACATCGTCATAGTATGTGCCATGCTACATAATATGATCCTGCGGAAGCAGCTGCAGCAAGGACAAAATGGTGAAGGCCCTCATAGCCCACCGCAGTTGCCAAGGCCATTACAGGCACAGAGGGATTCAGACTATGAACACACTGTGCCAGCCCCAGTAGGCAGATGGAGGCATGCCCAATATGCCTACGCCTTGGCAAAGAGGGAATGTATAGCACATACTCTGACAGTGTAGGCCCCTACAGACTGACACCTCTCCACCTGCACACACAGTAAAATGGATGGCACACAAGCATGACCACCTGTAAATTGTAATGTATAGGTGGCCCAATGTGTGAGTCCTACATAGGCAGCCCTCAAACATTGTAAACACAACAGCTAGTGGAACACGGAAGGCCAACACCTGAACAATACATGAGCCTTACAGCATATGGTGGTGCTGTGTGCCTGTCACGTTCCCCACCAGATATATATATATATATATATATATATATATATATATATATATATATATATATATATATATATATATATATATATATAGATATAGATATAGATATATGTATATATATATATATATATATATATATATATATATATATAGGTACACATATGCATATATATAATACAGATAGAAAGGGCAATAGAGTGATATATGTTGATATAGATGGATTCAGCTATATCTGCAAATATAATAGATAGTTCAACGACATCCATAACACCTTGGAGGTACAAATAAATAGGATACCTCCAACTATGGAATGTGTAACATACCGACATGCATAACCACAAGGCTGAAAGACCGATAGAACACAGTACCGGAACAGTACAGCCGTGAGTAATAGTATGATGATATGAAGGGACATTTAGTCACTGCTGCCGGTGTTGCGGCCCACGTAGGTACTGTGTTCAACTGTGTTTGTGAGTGCCATAGTCTGTGTAAGTGTGCGTTGAGGGTGCCATGTGTGTCTCCGTGTGACTGTAATATGTGTGTGTGTCCGCAACATGTGTTTGTTAGTGCCAAGTCAGAGGCAGATCAGTATGGTAGGTGTGGGTATAGCTAGTCGTAGGCATACGGTTACTACCTGTCCCACAGTAGGAGGGACAGCCCCACCCTGGGCAGGTGTGTCCTGACATAAAACAGTACAAAGGGCAAATGTCTGAGATGGTAGGACATTAATATGTCCCATATATAATGTAATAGTCGTATTTAATAGTTATGCCTGTATGTAAGAAACGTAAATGTTACATGCAATATGATAAGTAGCCAAAGTCCCACAACAATAGGTATGTATTGAGGATAAAAGTATGTGCTAACCTGTGTACTGACCATGGCTACGTGTTGGCCTGTAAACACCGCTGTGTGTCCCGCAAGTGTCCAACAATGACCATATGAAAAGGTGGCAACCCATGGCAAACAGGCTCCTTTACCAACACAACCCCAATGACTGCAAATATCTGGGGCAGAAATACAAGGGATAGCTGTCACTTACACATATCCCTTGATATATCGCTGCAATTCCGGAGGTATACAAGTAGCAAGCTCACCTGCAGACGATATAGAAACCAATTAACAATGGCCCAACGTACAATCCCATAACATAAGTCTACTAACTGTTAGCTCTCTAATTAGGGACGGAGCCCACACACATATATACGGATTATGTAGAAATGCAAGGCCCACAAACCTGTATATGCTACGTACACCCACCGACATCCCCCACACTAGAAACTAAAGCAATACAGACTGTAATAGCAGCACAAGCATCCAGTCAGTCAATTACATCTGCAGAACCCTCAACATACCGTGTGAGAGACACAATTAAAGGCGTCATGCAAAACTGCAGGCATTGTATAATGGAACAAACAGCCATGTTACAGGTTTTGTTTGCAATACTCCGTTATCAGACGTTGGGATGACAGGTACACCACATGTTGAACGAAATACTCTACCTGTCACACACAATCCATGGGGGACATGAATCCAAAGTATACTTGTCTCCATGCATAGCAGTTGCAATTACACATAACAAAACACAATACAGACCGTCTCCCCGAAGGTAGGGCAAATAAGCAACGCCCAAGTGGAGAATTCAATTATACCCCACTGTTGCCGCGTAATTGGCAAATGGAGTAGCTGCACAGCTGATATGCAAGTAATTAGTCACTCAGGAACACTAACTGGCGGGATGAATCCACATGTTACAGGTATCGACGTATATAAGGATGACTTGCCAGACATTCAAACCGTATGCTCATACCGAATACCAGTTGAAACACTGTGAGAGAGATAGAAACAAAACGCCGTAACGATAACATGGTATGCAGAACACCCGATATGTAAGGTTATGTATGGCATGATCTGTATTAATTAGTTTTACTGTATGTATAGCCTGGTTTGCATTAATTAAACGTGTCCGCAATGCATAAAGTGAGGAAAGGTATTTATGTAGTGATGTCTTGCTGAGCATACTAACGCTTGTAGAAACTGTGCGTCCAGCAGTGGGACACAAGGTACACAGCAAAGACACCACAAGGGATGCTACATGAGGGCGTTAAACAGAACAATTCCATACAACCCGCCGTCAGTGGTAGGGTATGTCCAACAAGGACGTGCCATAGCAGGGGATAGTATATGTTGATATACTGTCACAGCACGCATGTGTATGGGCATATAATGTTAATGACATATCTAAGGTGGTCCCGTTGTGCAAGTATGCTTTGCATTATGGGATACTATGTGAAATATGTGTAATGTATAGTATTATAGGTAGATATGACAGATATTCTACACAGCATAACAGGCATATCATGCATACCACAGGTATCGTCTATTGGCATGTACAATAACAGGATACATATGGCTTGTAGGCATGGGGCATTGTAATAGCATGATAGCTAATCTAAATGGAAGGGCTACCAAGTAACCATGCACAAAGGACATGTAATAGCTTCACAGGTGCATAGTGGGGTACTATGCAGTCTGGCAAGTCCATGTGTAAGCACAACTACAGTGTTCACACTAGTGGCACCTCTCTAGGGTAGTGTCCTGTGAACAGCAGAGCCATGTGTCACCTGCATCTCTGCACAGTACAGCCACTGCAGTGATCCCAGGCCTACATGTGTCTCCTAACCACCAAGGGAGGTATCACATGAACATTGCTACTGAGTGTCCCTGCGTGATGTACATAGGACTTATGTTCCAAAGCATGGTGAGTGTCCGGTTTGGGAATGTAACCCTCAAGCACATACCACTCATTGTGGCGTGTGTGCACATATCCATGAGCATGTTGCTCACAGTGGCTTCTGCTTATGTTGCGTATGAGGAGTATATCCATTAATAATGTTGTGGACATGGGCCCTGTCTGATCAGCAGAGGTCACCCCTGAGTATGTAGTATGCAAATGTGTACAGATGTGGTGTCCGTAGTGCAGCTGCATACTTAAACTGTCGGAGCTCAGTAAACGTCATGGCGTGTCAATGTTGTGGTATGTAAAGCTGTAGCTGTTGTGTAAGGTACACCCTAAATGGGGTGGTGTACCCTTGAATGTGTGTAGATGTTTTAAGTTCAGAGGTACAATGGGTGCCTATGTACCAGCTACACACCCAGTACAGATAGGTGTGGCCACGTAGAAGGATATCCATGCCACAGTGGCAATACATTAACCACAGGAGTGGGTGCAACATATGTGTGTACTGCAAACATGTACAATGTGATATGTATGTAGGGGACTACCACCCATGTGATAGTCAGTGGGTGAATGGTGTAATGCAAAGGTGATGTTCATGCACCTTGTGTCATGCAGCTTGATGCCATGATAGTCATATTATATATCTGTTACAGCGACACCCATATGGATGGAGTCAGTATCAGCTGGTGGAGTAATCATGGTGCTTTGTATGCATGGGTTCGAAAGCTAGGCAGGGAAAGTCCCCTGTGCTAGCCTGTACCGCAGGGAAGCATATACTGAATATGAGGGGCCCTATGACTGAGGACTGTGGTATGCCAAATGTACCTGACATGTAGTAGGTACTATAGTATGCTGGCCTCACTGTGTGTGTCCATGAGCCACATTGCATAACATCCTGAGACATAGGGTACGATGTGCAGGTGGATGTGTATGTTGTCAATATCAGAATGGAGAATGGTGCTGAAAGGCAATCAGAGGACAATGTAGGATGTGTGGACTCCCGTACCATCAGCAACTGCCCTGGTAACTGTATGAAAGGAGTCCACCATGTGTAGGGGCCATGCTCTGGCCCTAACAAGCCCAACCCGGGTGGCAGCAAAGGACGGGAGCCCAACAATGTCTCTGTGAATAACGTCCTTGATGATGTGCCCCATAGCCATGCAGAACAGTCCAGTCAGGTGTGTAGGACTATAGTCCCACTCGTGCATTGTGGTGCCACCTGTGTGTAGTGTGATAAATGCTGCTGTGTGCCATTCAGGGGCTACAATGTCTGAAACAAGGCCATTACTGAATATGGTGGCCTAGTGGGGAGACATGTCATTCAGAGGTTGGTGGACATCACAGCCTGGGATGTTGGAAGGTGACATGGGGCCAGTGTCCCAGGACATATAGAGTGCAGGTCAGTACTGTGTAGGTGTGACCACAGGGACACCACAATGTTCCTGTATGGATTGTGGCCCTGTAGTGAGTAAGAGGGTGTAATGTTAGCATTGAATCCATCCTCCAGCATGTTGCCAACATCACCTTGGTCTGTAATGTTCCTGAGTGACTGTTGTATGTGACAGCAGATGTGGGTGTTGCCATCGACTACTGACATACCACCATAATGCCTGGTGGTACACCCCGGAATGTGTCACAGTCATGTTTATGTAGCTAGTCGTGGAGTATGTGATGAGGGACCCTGTGGCCCTACCATGGCTGACCAGTGAGCCACCCCACCCATGGAAATGTACACCACTGTGCAACAGCCTACACCTGTTGTTGTACATCATATGTCCATGGAACATGACCACCAGAGTGGCATCTGTTATCTGGTGTGTACCATCATGGCTCTGGGTGGAATAGCATGATCCATGCAGTTGTGCACATGCTAATGAAGTGCACTGGGGTATGTGTCAGCATTTGTATGTGCATTGTCCATCTGCACGGGTGTCATGACGTTAACAACCGCTGTCAGCAGACGTCTGTAGTAGGTGTTGTAGTACTCATGTACTGTGTATGCTGTGATGGGTGTGGTGCCGGGATGTGGCTAACAAGGTTGAGTAGCATATGTTCGGAATCCACCAATGAGGGGATAACCCCAGGTGTGTAACACCAGTCACATGGTGGTAGTGTTCATGTCAAGGTTAATGTAGGTCTTGGAGGTGGTGTGTATGGGTTGATACAGCAGAGCGGAGGTTATGACTCATGGATGTGTCGGTACATGAGTGGCTATCCCAGTTTAGTGTGGGGTAGTGTCAGTCACACATCAGTAGTAGCTGCCTGAGGCCCACTGTCCAATATACCAACAAATAAGGTATGTTAACCATGGGGTGTGATGTTGACTCTGTAGCTGGTTACAATGTGTATAGCGGTCCAGGACACAGTTAGTTGCACGTGGAGCACCTCTGATGCATTGTGCTAAGTAACTAGCCAGGATGTTTGCACAACATAGTGGGATATGGGAACCCCTCAGCTGTGGGTGTGCCAGTCCAGGTATGTGCCTGAAAGGTATGGTCCGTCTATAACCTGTCATTGCAGGTGTGCTCTGCAAAGCCTAGAGGCAGGTCCCAGACACTGCAGAGATGTTTGAGTGGTGCATTATAAGGTGTGCCTTGCCTGCATGCATCACAGAGGAAGATGCAAGCATTGTGTCACATGACCCCATGTCGTGCTTGCCAGTTCCCGTTCTGCCGGTGACAGTTATTGGAAACTGTGTAAGACAGGCAGTATAGAAGCAGCAAGAGCCTTACATGTGAGCTGTACTCCCAGGGCTGACAGGTGAAAGTCATCTGTGCCACAGCATTGTGTTTGACCAGGTCAGTCAAAGCAGACAGATACCAGATGCCTGTGGAATGACAATAGGAGCATAGGCAACTGTTGAAGTGACACAGTCGGTCGTTGTACAGTGGTATCATGTCCGGACGAATGCAAAATGCTCCCCAGGGCTTGGCCCACACCCTCAGGGCTATAAGACTGGTGAGCTATTGCATGTCCCTGCACACATAGTCTGTGAAGTGGCATCACAGGGCAGTCACACTAACATGGAAAATGACAGTCACATCGTACCTGGTGAGGTGTGGCATGGGTGCATAGGTTATGTTGCAGAAGCAGTTACCCGACAGCAAGATGTAAGTGACTATCGCCTTGTGTAGCCTGCTGTGTGGAACTGCAGCATGACTCACTACAGAGTCACCTATGACTGGTGTGTTGTGAATGTTATAACTCCCTATTGGCTGTATGTGATGGGCACACATGAGTATGTGGGCTATAAGTTTGTGATGTTGTCTTCCATGTTGGGGGCTACCTCTGGTGCCTACACTGAGTATGGAGACATACTGCACAAGTTGTCCTAGTAGGTGTGGCCAGTGGTGCAGATCATGTGAGACTATGTGATGGGTGGGGTGTGTTGCGAATGTTACACATCCCCAAATGACTGTCAGGTGCAGTCAGGGTTGGTGACAGCATTACCCCCAGCTATAGCTGTCAACCTCCTGTCCCCAAAATGAGGAACATTAGCCCTCATAATGTGTGACAAATGGGCAAAACGTGGAACACTTACAACTGGCTTACTAACAGCTTCAACTAGGAAGGGCATATGATGGCTAAAATAGGCTGGTTTTACGTATAAAAAAGATATTCTAATTAATTAATATGATTCCCATCTATTTAGCCATGGCTAGCAGGTAAACAATTTCCAACAATGAATGTGTGACAGACCCTTTCAATGTGGAACCTTGAGGAACTTGCACCTTTTAAGACCCCAAATGAGGTACGTTCCTCGTAATGAGGTACACTTGAGAGCTATGCCCCCAGCACGGCTGCAGAAGTGCATCCCCCACAGGCTGTAGTATCGTATGTTGGGAGGTGAGCATTGGATGTGTACATGAGACAATTGCTCTATTGCCACATGTATGACATATCCCTCATATAGACAGGCAGTAGCACTGGTACGTGACAGTTGGACATGCCTGTATATACAAACATGTCCCACAGGATATGTGCGTTACGTGTGTACAACAGCTGTTGTACCATAAGCAAGCTGGGAAGTGTAGGACAACCAGTGTACCTGTGGGAAATGGTATGGAATGGGTGCTATAGTAATCAGTAGCTCATAATATGCTCACAAGTTCTGAACAAGTGCCTAGCATGACCATACAATACAGATAGGGTGTTGGATAATATCAACCCACAAGTGGTGATGACAGTCATTTTGGGTGGCACCGCACTATAACCCTGCTGAGTATGGTGTGCATGTCCATGAACCATTATCACTGGAGATGTTAGCAGTACAGATGTACAAGACAGCACGGATGTTTGATTACAAATACCTTTGTATGTCACAGGAGTGTTCCACCAGTGGACTGTTGACAGACTTACAACTACAAAAGGTGCAGGAGTGACATGTGCACATCACACCAGTGCCAGCTACAGCAGAACAGGGTTAATGTGTTGTACCCCACCCTCATTGTAGCCAATACTACACAGACAAATGTTAAGCATCTGTGTATGTAAGGTTGTGAATGGCCATGACCTATCAGTATAGCTGTGTCTGTGTTGTGAACAACATACAGAATGGGCTGTGTGGGTGAGGTGTGTGACATATGTGCACAGTCTGATGGATGATACCAGCATTGTCACCGCTAGGTGAACATCCCTGTAGCCATAAACTACTACCTAGGCTGTGGTCAACATTATGGACACTGTGTAAGGGATGGTGCTGTGCAGTGCACCCCCGACTTGGTGACGTCTCCAGGCCGCTTAGGTAGTCATATGAGGTACCCATGTCATGTCAGGGTGCCATCCATGAGTACGGAGATCACTGGACAGGCATATACAGCACTGTGGTGACCAATATTGGATCACATACCACCTTTAAGTGGTAATGGCTATGCATGGATGTGCGATACCAGCCTTCACAATCCTCACCCCCACCATGCAGCATGCTGTCTACCTTGCAGAAAGACATTTGCTACACCATGATGATGGGCATGCTACATGTCCTTATCCTGATCTATAAAACATATGTCATGGACAGCCACCGTCCTAATACTAGGATCGCCACAGGCTGGACAGATATATGTGACATACCCCGCCATACCATGCAACCCTGTCCATCAAAGCTGCACATGTCATCCCAGTCATACATGGTGTGATGGCCGCATGGTAGATGTACTATCAACTGACTGGATCAGTAATGTGGCACTGATGCACTGATGCACCTTGTGGTGGCATAATGGCTGTCTGTTACAGATTGGAAACCGTGCCAGCACATGCTATGGTTGATAACCATCCCTCCGAATGTCATCTGACTAGCCATTGTCCCATGTCTATCACACGTGCAATACAGGCGATCCGTGGCAGGATGTTGAACAGTTGTACAGTGCTGTGTAGATGTATATGGCAAAACACATGCATGTACAGATGTCCATGCGTATGTGTGCATTGTCACTGATCAAGTCCATTACAGCTGTGTCTGTGTTGATATGTGACATATACACAGCATCCAGGTCAACAGCATTACCGTGGACACATCCAGGCATGTGCAGATAGGTAAGAACACAAGTGCAGGCAAATAGACATGCCCACAGCAAGACAGCATTTACATGGAGTATGAACACTGTAATGAGGTGACACACATATATGGTGATGATATCCAATGCATAATGGGTGTGACATGTGTGTGACACAAACACGTCAGTCATTTCAGTGTCATGATGCTTTGCAAAGATAACTGTGCAGATGTAGAAGATGTCATAGAAATGTATCTGCAGCAGTAGTATCTCTGTACATCTCTGAAACTGTGACCTGTCACCATCATTATGTCTTACAGATAATGCCCCGTACACGCATCCCAGCATACAGCCGCCAGGAGGATGATGTCCTCATCCCACAGCTCCATGACAACTATGACTTGTTGTTCAGCCATGTGCCAGAGCATGCCCAGCAGTGGGATGACCTGTGGCAGGATCTACGCAGGTGGGTGAATGATGTGGATGGCCATAACCGCACCTACCAGCAGGTGCGCAGACACTGCACGGACTTGATACGACATGCAAAACAGCGTGCCACTGCAATCGCCAGGGAACAAGGTGGAACAGGTGGTGGGCCACCAACCCAGCCCCCACTCACACACACCGAGGAGCTACTGGCCAGTCTGGGGACACCCAGGGAACAGCATCCACAAACACTAGCTGCCATCGAGGAGGTGGGTGTCTCCCAACCAATGAGCCTGGAGTTGCCTGGTAAGTCAGTACTGCACATATGGCTATTATATCCCATTTAGTTGCATGTGTCACTGTACATTATGTAAAGTAACAACATATGCAAGGTATGTGGACACACATGCTGCATACTACAGTATTCTACCCTGTGTATGCACACATGTATACTATATGCTATTATACTGGCGAATGTGTTAACATGCACAGTGCACCCTGTGGCTGTCATACAGTCATGGATAATGTTCATACTGCTGTGTCACCCCTATACAGGTACCTCTGGCATGCCGCACAGACATGAGTCCGTTGCAGGTAAGACTGTCATCATTATCAGGCATGTTAAAGCATAGATCTATTTGCCATGTGGCCAGTTAACACTTGCACACTTGATGTTCATTCCAGTCACAATATACAGGTCGCAGCACCCATCATTTACACAGGCCACCCATTTGCAATTTATATACAAATGAAATGATACACCAACTTGAAACCACAGTATTTGTCATTGCTACATGTGTGGTCAGTTGTGCATACAATGGTGGAGGTGTTCTACAATGGAAGCATATGTAGTATGCATTGGAACAACATGTGTGGTACGCAAACAGTACCACACAGTGAGCTGTGATATGGGCAGCCCACAGTTGTCACCATTGTGTTGTATGCCCCTGCATTGGGCGCACACATTGTGATGTGCCATCTGACATGTCCCAGACATGTAGTGTTCTGGCTGCAATATTGTCACACTATCCCATGACCCATACCCCGCATACCAAACATACAACCCATTGTCTGCATAGCCCTGTGGATGGTGACATATCTGACATCTATGGGTGTATGTCATATGGGACAACACAGACATGTGAGATAGATGGCCATCACACACATTTGGCCAACACATGTGCACACATGGCCATGGGGGATGGCCAGAGACACTTAGCCACACAGTAGATGTGATGTGTATACACCCTGTTGCACGTTGTCCACACATGGTCCACTTATAGGCTTAGTTGACTGATTATACAGTTGATGTGGTACACTGGACATCCTAACAGCCTGTGCACAGCTAGTGGAGGTGTCACTAAAGTCTACCATATAAGATCGGTTGAACATCACGACTGTGTCATAGCATGACAGTAGTCACCTGTACAGCTTCCACAGACATTGACACCACATCAGGCCACAGATACTGTACATTTCCCTTACTGCTGTAGGACATCACCGTTAGCTGTGCACCTTGTGTGTGTGTGGTACATCAATGTCAGGTGGAAAATGGTGAATTGACATGTCCGCTATGTGTGGACATGGTTAACAGGCAACTAAGCCCCTGTAGTTGTTGTGCATGGGTGTCAGCTGTAGGTCCTCCAGTGATCTGTCACTTGAGACAGCATGGTTTGGTGTGTATACACTTCAGCATCGTGGGTCACAATCCACAGTTATGTCATGGGTATGCATGTAGTTATGGCTATGTAATGTGTACATATTATGCATTGTACAGCAATACAGATGCGTCAAGATGCCATGAAATGGCACAGTGTCTGTACTTCACACTGTATAGCAATGTAGACAGCTCACACTACCCTTCCATGCTCATGTGCATTTGCTAAACATGCATTCTTTCTGTAGGGCATACAGACAACACCGCAATGTGATGCCCATTACGATGCTGTACATGTGTCAGGACAGCATTGTGTCGGACATGTATGCATGTTAATGCACACATCAGCAGAGTACATGTCAAGGTCACATCAGCCATGTGTACTGTTATCCTGTTCTGGTCCACATGGTGTATCACGGGGATGCATGCATACTACCATGATTGTGTGAACAGCATGGCTACTGATATGACACCTGCTTGCTGTAGTGTGCACCCCAGGGAGGTATGCTTACTAACACTATTAATGTCTGAGCTGCATGCCCTCTGCTGTACCACAGGCATGCTGCATGCCATCTGTCAAATCACATGCATGGTGTGTCTGTGTGTGTGTGTCTGTGTGTGTGTGTCTGTGTGTGTCTTTGTGTGTGTGTGCCTATTGTAATTTAGAGTCTTTCTTTGCATTCACAGGTAATGTAGGTGTGTTTCCCTCCTGCAGTCCATCTGATGTTAGTGTCCCCACAGATACTAGCAGTGCTGAGCATATGCATGAGGTACAGGCAGGGTTGTCAGGGGCTGAATCTGTGCCAACGGTTGCCATCCCAGCTATGTCCCCCTCTTCCCCGCACACAGTTCTGCTGCCAACACATACTGTATCACCAGTGGCCATAGAGGAAGGACAGTCAGTGTCTGTTAGCATGGAACAGGAACGTGTGGTGGCTACAGAAGGTGTGTCTACACGCCATGGTGTCAGTGTAATGACTGCAGATGTGCCACACAGGCATGTGGCCAGTGCTGCTCATAAGAGGACCTCTGGCAGACATGCACCTGCAGGACATAGCGCAGCAGCTGGTATCACCAGACGCATGTTCCAGACTGTAATGGTGGCACAGGCACGTGCTGAATGGCAGACCAGAGAAGGGCAGAGGCTGCAGAGGGCTGCTATCCGTACCCTAAATGACAACATCCAGGCTTTGGCAAATGCTCAACAGCAGATTGCTGATGTTCTGGACTGGCGATTGGGTGACATGGTTGGAATCCTTGACCATGGCATGGCAATCCGCGAGTGTGAGCTGTCTGTGCTGGAACATCTGGTAGGAGTGAGGCGTAGGCCACGTGGGCTTAGGCCAGCCACACCACCTAGTGCAGGTCAATGTGAGCCTGCCACCTCACATGCCCACTCCCATAGTGCCAGTAGCAGTAGCAGTAGCAGTGCAGCTGGTGCTGCACTGTCCAGACCAGGACACAGCAGGCCATGTGGACGTGGCCCTGGACATTCCCAGCAGGGACACGGTTCTAGTGGACATGTGTCATCACACAGTAGCCAATCTGTACCTCTGCCTGGTAGTGCCCATGCAAATCCTGGCAGGCACAGGTCACGTGGCCATGGCCGGACACAGTGAGCTGTATAACCTGGTCGGTACAAACTGGAGCTGTCAATAATACCCCATGTAGGCCTCACAAAAGGCAGAACTGTGAGCACACATACACGCACACAGCAAAGACATCTGTAGGGCACAACAAAAACCACAGCATACTGAACAGACATGTCCAATCATATCACTGGCCCTTACCCACACACATGATATCATCCATTGGTGCAGCCTATGCCCCTGGCAAACATTATTACCCTGTGCATATGATGAAGCCTGTGCCGCATCCCTGTCATCCACACCATCAGTGCAGGGACATGCTCAAATGGTCTGATGCACAGGGTGAGCAGCATAGTGAAAAGTGCATTCTACATTAGTTGTGTAACAATAGTGAGAGAAGTGTATATTACAATACTTGTGTGAGAATAGTGAGAGACGTGTATATTACATTAGTTGTGTACTGTTGACATGCACCAGACATACCATGTAGTACAGGTTTAGCATGCATTGTTATATGTTCACAGTATGTGTCATAGTAACAACAGTAATAGCATGTAGGTAATGATGCTCTGGTTTCCTCCTTATGGTCTACTTGCATGTGCCTACAGGTAGCACTATATGCAGTCTCCCATGTGTAACTGTGGAGTACTCACAGGGACATATGGCAATATTAGCATGCTATACGTAGCCTCAGCCTGACTGTCAGAAAGTCTAACATACCACAGATGTCCACACATATGCTGATCCAGAAGCATGTGGGCAGTTTAATAGGCTACAGTGGCTAGAGACATGACATCCATACCAGGTCACATCACAGGTATGTTGACATGGTGCAGGGGTTGTACACAGCGGTCTGGCCAATGATAATGTTAGAGGCCACTTGATAGCATGAGGCCTCACTGTGTAGCAGTAATACCCTGTCACATTACAGGAACATGCTCACACTAATGGGGTCAACAACACTATAACGCACACCCCATAGTGTTGAGGTGAGGACCCTTGCCTATGTGGTCATCGCCCTCACAGTACTGTGCACCCACACAATGCGACACAGAGAAAGAACATGTACAGGTAGCCAGTGCGGCTGAGACCGATGGCATCAACAAGGTAGTGGACTGCATGACCATGAGGGGTTAGGGATCCTGTGTGTTCTGTATGGTAACATACACCCTCACTCCTATACCAGACAGCTATACATACCTACACACACACACACACACACACACACACACACACACACACACAAACACAGACTGTGGTGACCACAAATGTCGTACACATTTGGATAGCTGATGTGTGTGATACACACACCACACCTGCCTACTTCATGCTTTCCACACTGCAGTATGTACAGATCTGTACAACAGTGTACAGGGGTGTGTGACAAGTGGGTTGTATTCCACACCATATATGTCATATATGGTCACACAAGCAAACACACATGGCTGTACTGTGAATGATACACCTGCTATATGATGATACATCTGACAAACATGCAGCAGTATTGGCCGCATTATGTGTACCAACGCTACCTTCAGCAATTGTGCTGCTATATGCACATGGGAGGATGTAAGTGTTACAGGTGTCAAGTGACGTACTGCTGGTAACACCTGACCGCTGTGTAGGTGTTATCTCTCCACCGTCAAGTAATGGTAACATAGTGTACTGTTTGCACATGACATGGTTGGATGGTGTGTGACACACCTGTGAGCCGTCCCTGGCAACCATCCATCTACACAGGTGCATCACCACTTTATGTACACACATATATCCATACCTGCTGTACATCCTACCGTACTGTCAGTATGTCACCATATACAGGTGTCAATGCTGGGGTGGCATTGCAACTGCATGTTGTAGTTAGGCACAGATGAGTTACTTACATCAGATACTGTACATGCATGGTAGATGCATGCACACAACAGATTGTACATGTGTGTTGGTCCTACATGCCTGTCATGTCGCCATGTTTGAATGTATTGCAATTGGTGGACATGTGTGTTGACATACATAACACATGGATTGTTGTATGATATGATGGGTGTCATGGGTAACTAGTACAGAGGGAATGTGTCCTTGGTCAACATTGCTACCTCATGTACTGTTAGCATTCAACAGCCATGGACCCACCTTCCATTTGCGTGCGTATGATTGCTGTAGCCACTTGTCTGCACAGAGGACAGCAAAAGCTACGCTATGTACATATGTGTTGTGTGTGTGTGGTCCATGCACATATCCACTGCAATTGCATGTATGACATAGCCAAACATGTGTGTTCATTGGTGTACAGCGACAGTCATCTGTCACAGCTGTGTAAGTCCCAGGGCCCCTGGTATGTGTAGAGCCGACCTGGTTATGTACAGTGGCATCATTGCAATGCATAACACATGATGGAACCCTGTCGGTACATGGGTAGTCTGCACAGTTGCTGAAGACCTATGTACAGTCCACTGGTCATGAGTCACATGGTGTTGTGTTAATGTATATCTGTGTATTGCTGGTCCAATGACATGGTGATGTGTGACGGCTACATTGTAGATTGTGGTGTGTACCTCTGTGATCTGCACCTGAGACATCTGTGATAGCTCCTGAGTGTGTACTGGTCAATACATGTGCGTGGCCTTCATGTACGTGGGGACAGTAATACCATACTGTGCCCTTCTGTGTTTAGAATCCGTGTGCATGCAAGACGGCCCTTCACAACTGCTAAGTGTGTGAGCATGCCCAGTATGCCGTTGTGTAGATGGACACACAGTACATTCCACATTGCACCCTTCCGTGATTAGACTCCGTGTGCATGCAAGATGGGCCTTTGCAACTGCTAAGTGTGTGAGCATGCCCAGTATGCCATTGTGTAGATGGACACACAGTACATTCCAAACTGCGACCTTCCATGATTAGAATCTGTGTGCATGCAAGAAAGCCCTTTGCAACTGCTAAGTGTATGAGCATGCCCAGTACGCTGTTGTGTAGATGGACACACAGTACATTCCAAACAGACGTGTGATACTAAGCATGTGGGCATGGCCATTGACATCCTGTAACGCCATGGTGGTCATCCAGGCAACAGATGTCCATTTTCAATGTCACGATGGATGCCTACATTGAACACACTGGTTGCTGTCTCGAAGGGTGTACTGTCTGTGGTGCATCCCGTATCTATTTAGTGTTGTAGTGCTCCATAGATATTTAGTTGCCCCAATGACAGAACTGCCATGTGTTTGTCTACGTCTACCTTGGGACAGTAATATGCTTTCAGACTGTTCACTCTCTAAACATTCCCTATCAGCATCTTTGCTTTTGTGGATGATGTCACCCACCTAGAAGTATGCCTCTGGGAGTGCTGTGTTCAGTAATCTCGGTAGAGCATTCCGTGAATGCGTAATGCTGTAGTGTGATAAGGTAGTTAGGTGTATGTTCAACTCCCAGCACTGCCAAGTGTGTGTGTGTGTGTGTGTGTGTGTGTGTGTGTGTTTCCAGCTGCCAGGGGACACAGTAATGCTTTTAGATGCCTCACAAAACATACATTCCCTATCGGCATCTTTGCCTTTGCGGATGATGTCACCCACCTAGAAGTATGCCTCTGGGAGTGCTGTGTTCAGTAATCTCAGTAGCGCATTCTGTAAATGCGTAATGCTGTAGTGTGATAAGGTAGTTAGGTGTATGTTCAACTCCCAGCACTGCCAAGTGTGTGTGTGTGTGTGTGTGTGTGTGTGTGTGTGTGTGTGTGTGTGTGTGTGTGTGTTTCCAGCTGCCTGGGGACACAGTAATGCTTTTAGATGCCTCACAACACATACATTCCCTATGGGCGTCTTTGCCTTTGTGGATGATGTCACCCACCTAGAAGTATGCCTCTGGGAATGCTGTGTTCAGTAATCTCATTAGCGCGTTCTGTAAATGCATAATGCTGTAGTGTGATAAGGTAGTTAGGTGTATGTTCAACTCCCAGTCCTGCCAAGTGTGTATGTGTGTGTGTGTGTGTGTGTGTGTGTGTGTGTGTGTTTCCAGCTGCCTGGGGACACAGTAATGCTTTTAGATGCCTCACAAAACATACATTCCCTATCGGCATCTTTGCCTTTGCGGATGATGTCACCCACATAGAAGTATGCCTCTGGGAGGGCTGTGTTCAGTAATCTTGGTAGCGGGTTCTGTAAATGCATAATGCTGTAGTGTGATAAGGTAGTTAGGTGTATGTTCAACTCCCAGTCCTGCCAAGTGTGTGTGTGTGTATTTGTGTGTGTGTGTGTTTGTGTGTGTGTGTGTGCGTTTCCATCTGCCTGGGGACACAGTAATGCTTTTAGATGCCTCACAACACATACATTCCCTATCGGCGTCTTTGCCTTTGATGATGATGTCACCCACCTAGAAGTATGCCTCTGGGAGTGCTGTGTTCAGTAATCTCGGTAGCATGTTCTGTAAATGCGTAATGCTGTAGTGTGATAAGGTAGTTAGGTGTATGTTCAATTTCCAGTCCTGCCAAGTGTGTGTGTGTGTGTGTGTGTGTGTGTGTTTGTGTGTGTGTGTGTGTGTGTGTTTCCAGCTGCCTGGGGACACAGTAATGCTTTTAGATGCCTCACAACACATACATTCCCTATGGGCGTCTTTGCCTTTGTGGATGATGTCACCCACCTAGAAGTATGCCTCTGGGAATGCTGTGTTCAGTAATCTCATTAGCGCGTTCTGTAAATGCATAATGCTGTAGTGTGATAAGGTAGTTAGGTGTATGTTCAACTCCCAGTCCTGCCAAGTGTGTGTGTGTGTGTGTGTGTGTGTGTGTGTGTGTGTGTGTGTGTGTGTGTGTGTGTTTCCAGCTGCCTGGGGACACAGTAATGCTTTTAGATACCGCACAACACATACATTCCCTATGGGCGTCTTTGCCTTTGTGGATGATGTCACCCACCTAGAAGTATGCCTCTGGGAATGCTGTGTTCAGTAATCTCGTTAGCGCGTTCTGTAAATGCATAATGCTGTAGTGTGATAAGGTAGTTAGGTGTATGTTCAATTACCAGTCCTGCCAAGTGTGTGTGTGTGTGTGTGTGTGTGTGTGTGTGTGTGTGTGTGTGTGTTTCCAGCTGCCTGGGGACACAGTAATGCTTTTAGATGCCTCACAACACATGCATTCCCTATCGGCATCTTTGCCTTTGCGGATGATGTCACCCACCTAGAAGTATGCCTCTGGGAGTGCTGTGTTCAGTAATCTCGGTAGCGCGTTCTGTAAATGTGTAATGCTGTAGTGTGATAAGGTAGTTAGGTGTATGTTCAACTCCCAGTCCTGCTAAGTGTGTGTGTGTGTGTGTGTGTGTGTGTGTGTGTCTCTATGTTTCCAGCTGCCTGGGGACACAGTAATGCTTTTAGATGCCTCACAACACATACATTCCCTATCGGCATCTTTGCCTTTGCGGATGATGTCACCCACCTAGAAGTATGCCTCTGGGAGTGCTGTGTTCAGCAATCTCATTAGCGCGTTCTGCAAATGCGTAATGCTGTAGTGTGATAAGGTAGTTAGGTGTATGTTCAACTCCCAGTCCTGCCAAGTGTGTGTGCGCGTGTGTGTGTGTGTGTGTATGTTTCCAGCTGCCTGGGGACACAGTAATGCTTTTAGATGCCTCACAACACATACATTCCCTATCGGCGTCTTTGCCTATGTGGATGATGTCACCCACCTAGAAGTATGCCTCTGGGAGTGCTGTGTTCAGTAATCTTGGTAGCGCGTTCTGTAAATGCGTAATGCTGTATTGTGATAAGGTAGTTAGGTGTATGCTCAACTCCCAGCCCTGCCAAGTGTGTGTGTGTGTGTGTGTGTGTGTGTGTGTGTGTGTGTTTCCAGCTGCCTGGGGACACAGTTATGCTTTTAGATGCCTCACAACACATACATTCCCTATCGGCGTCTTTGCCTTTGCAGATGATTTCTCCCACCTAGAAGTATGCCTCTGGGAGTGCTGTGTTCAATAATCTCAGTAGCACATTCTGTAATTGCGTAATGTTGTAGTGTGATAAGGTAGTTAGGTGTATGTTCAACACCCAGCCCTGCCAAGTGTGTGTGTGTGTGTGTGTGTGTGTGTGTGTGTGTGTGTGTGTGTGTGTGTGTGTGTGTGTGTGTGTGTGTGTGTATATATTTGTAATATGTATGTGGATATTAGCACTATTGAATGTGCTGCATTATCTGTACATGTTCACCTTGGATGTATCTGAATGTGCTATGGCTCTGTGATAGTGCACATACTGTGTGCTATAGTGATCCTGGGTTATAGTTGTGTAGTGACCAGTTATTTTGTTGCTGGATATTACAAGGGACATTGAAAACAATGATAGTACAGCACCTTTAAATGGTCATGTGCACATCTCAGCAGCAGTCAGCAGTGGTTATTACTTTGGAGGATGATTATGGCTCATATAACTATGTATTAAATGACAATACTATGCAAATCAGGTTAACATTACTGACACCCGTTTATCCACAGGTTGTGATACAGATCCCAAGAATGTATGTGTATACGTTGCCAGGTGCAGGACTGGAATATGGTTGAATGCATGGAGGGGTGTCCATGGCCATGAAATGGTGATCTGTACAGCCTGGCAGGTACAGTCTGTGACTGTCCCACAACCTCCAGTATATGGCTGACACATGCTGAAACAGTGTACATGCAGAGACACACATAAAACAAATAGCTAGGGATAACACATACACACACACATTGCATCAACATTGGGCCATGCAAAACCTGTTGTCCCTCACACACACACACACACAAATGCATACATGTTGATTGGATGGTTCAATGACAGGCTCTAGAAAAGAAACTACATACCCTGTGCATATGATGACACCTGTGCCACCTCTTGTAATGTGTAACATTGATGCAGGTACAGACTAACATGGTGCTGATGCACAGGGTGGCTTCATAGCACTGTAATAATATTACAATGTTGTTAACACAAAGTGTGATTTCCTTCTAGGTGTATGTAAGCAGGCATGATACATTACAGCTATGATCATCAATGTAGTATAGTGTACAGCACTGTTAATTCTGAAGATGTATTATCCATCCTGTGCCATTTGACTGATGTGTGTAGTATTGGCAGCATGTGTTTCAGAGTGTGCAGTATGTGTGTGGTGTGTAGTACAGATTTTCATGTATTTATATGTGAACATGGTGAAGGTGCACTGTCTGCATGTACATGTATAGTCAACACATTGGAATGGTGACATGCCCTGTATTACACACTGTTAACACTTCATAGTTTCTTTTGGTGGCCAGTATGCATTATACTACACATATTGTTGTACTTGTCTACACATGTGTGATTGCTATGGTTTTACATGGTGCTGCAGGTGATACTGTTACTATCTGTGATTGTTTTGCATTATGGTAGTAGACACAACCTCAACAGTCTGAATAACCAATTGTTATATGATATCTTCACAACTGACCCACATATGTAGGACACACAGTAGCATGTGGATCCTACATGCACTATACTATACCAGTACACACTGGTATTGACCACCACACATTGCTGGGACCATTACTGTTTGACATATAGCCATGTTAGTTACAAGCAAAGACAATAGGGATATTCCTGTCCACATCTGGGAATTCATACTGTGGCCTAGAATGCATTCTGCACATGACACAGTTATTCTACACAAGGGTATCATACAGACAGATACGTGTTATGAAACCCATGCTGTAAACCTATAAGGCTAAAAAGAGTCAGTTATCCACATTTACTACACATACTTTACCAACAGTAACACATAGGTATTACACCCCAATATGTATAATGGGTAACAATGTGTACATATAGATAAGTGCTATGTAATTTGTCATTTGATATTTGCATTTACAATGGTATTTTGAAGTACATCACTGTATCACATAAGCAATGAGAGTTCTGCATGCATATCCTTCAAGGTGGTTGTACAACTATGATGAATGTCCATTATTGACATACTTTGCTGTGTTTGAACTGTTCTGCAGTAATACACATACATGAACAGTCACTCACACTATGTATATAAACTTTCATGTGTGTGTGTGTGTGTGTGTGTGTGTGTGTGTGTGTGTGTGTGTGTGTGTGTGGGACACAGATGACCTAGGCCACAGACAATTATGGTACATGTAGTTGACAAGTGCTTTAATGCTCCACCAGATGTGTCCAGGCACCAGAACTGTGACTTGAGCGACACAAACACATGCTAGAGTAAAGTTTCTGTTTGTGTGTGTGCCTCATTATAGCATTCCTGTTCATGTGTGTGTGCATTTCTGATGTGTGTCATCAGCCACAGTTGAACTGCACATCCAGCATCCCCCACTAGGTGACCATGAGGGTTGTCCCCATTGCCAAATGTTTTGTACAGCTGCGTCAGATGCCACATATCGGAAGCATTGCAGCTTCCAGGGCATCCATCACACACATTCATTATTATGGGCTGGCCATCACACACAAACCGCCACTTCATGGAGGGGAAGCCCTTGTGGATGATGTAGGCCCTACCACACTCACTGGCTGGTGCTTTGATGCATATGTACGTGCAGTGTATTGCACACAGTACTTAGGGTATTCCACTATTGTGTGGAAAAGACACATATTGCTGCCCAATACCTCATGGGAATTGGAGATATATACATCATCACTGACATGTGCTGACATGGCATTCATGAACTGGTGTAGTACCCTGGATGCTGATGTTTGTAAAATCCACATCATATTACCAGTTGATCTCTGGAAGGTACCTGTTGCTGGTATCCTTAGGGCAACACATACCTTTGTTTCCACTGGGCTAGGTTTCCCTCTGTTGGTTCTGTGTGTGAGACATGGCCTGCACAGCTCCACAATCTTCTGCAGGAGGTCTCTGTCCACTCTATAGTGCTCTACTATCTCCAGCTCATGTAGCCCCTGGTAGGTTACCCTGTGCCTGCACACTCCTCTCCGTCTACTCACTGTGTGATGCTGAGCAGCATTCACATTGGCATAACCCTCCACATGTTGCATATGTTGAAGTATAATAGCAATGGCAACCCCTAACATTATGTTGTCTCAGTTAAGCTTTTACAGTTTTCACTTCTCTTAGCATACTACATTGTTGCAGTGTGTCTGAGAAAAACATGGTGGAATGCTGTTTGTAGAGTTGTACGTGCTGTGCTGTGCTGGCCTACTGTACTGGCTGTGTAATATACTCAGTCTGATTGTTTTCACCTGCTAGCTGGGTAGTTCTCCTTGGTTAACTTACTGCTATTTGTTTACCTTCCTTTTCACTGTTTGTGTCCACAGTGAGCGGCGCCACGCATAGGAGCACAGTGAAGTGCACATCCGCTTCCATATGCGCACACAGGCTTATACATGTGTACAAACACTTACACTGGCTTACACAACATTACACGGGCTTCAACAATCTTACAGTAGCTTACTTGTTCTTCAACTCGCGCACACGGGCAGACACACATGCACACATGCTTACTCTGGCTTACAGGCTTGCACGGGCACAAGCACACTTCAGCAGGTTTGCAAGAAACTTCAGTGATATCCATGGTGTACACCGTCAGTTTCCTGACTTTACCTAGGATAAATCATAACACGCCTCTTCCACTGATGAGTCAAGGACAGCAAACATGTGACACACTGCTCCAATAAGATTACAGTGTTTTATACATACACACTCATGATGTCACCTATCTTCTATGCTGATAGTCTCCTTAACCTACTCTTACACTGTAGAGGCTTGGCCCATATGGCATGACAAATTGTGCTTCACTATCCTCAGCCTCAATATCATAGGATTGCCTACTAATGCTTGGTTACATCTCTGAGAGTGCGCTTCCACACATAGCAACCACTACTCAGTAGCTATGTTGTCTTCAGCTTGCCATTCACCTGCATGACGAACTAACTTTTAACTGACATTACAATTTGTATGTATATTTTACATATTTGTCTTGTTTTGTATGCACAGCATGTATTCGCGCAACTGCGCTACTCTTAAACACCAGAGATCGGGGGAGGACAACTAGAGTTTTATTAATTTCCAATGGAAAAACGTGCACTGGCCTTATATTTGGCCATTGGCATGCTTCTTCAACTAAATCCATCCTTTATTTGCAGATGACATTGCTCCATTTAGCTACTTGCAGAACGTTACTCGGTTAACATCTGTGTACATTTCTGCACATAACTCTACTCTTGCACGGACAGCTTACTGTTTCATGTATCACATATTTTACATCATTTGCATAGCTTTCACCTACAAATGGGGTAATTTGCATATCCTAACATTGTCCGTGCAACGTTCATTTTAGGGGCTGTGTTACACGCCCCTACAGGATATTGTTGAATAGCTCGGCAGACATCTTGCCTTGCTCTACTCTTACTCTACTCGTACACACCGACCAAGGCTTCATGAATCCTGGCCTAAGCTTTGCTGTGTGCTAATATGTCTATTTGTGGAGTAAGCATGGCTGTAGGCATGTTTTGACCTGCTACGTCTGTCATTTCTACAGAGCAGCTCCCACTTTCATCATTTGTAGAGGTGACAGCCCTATAGGAACTATATGTACAGCTGTGACATTTGACAAGTCAACACATACCTGTGGTCAATACTAAACTGACTACTTCAGCGCTTTTCATACCTTCAGATTTGTCTTGTAGCTGTATAGTTGATAATATTGTTTCCTATAACATGTATCTGTTTCTGATACAAGATATGTCATTTTATTACACCACTACACACAATATATGAAGAAATCACAGGCCAGATGCCATTACATTCCTTTTGTAGGACACAGCCGCCCAGAGTGTTGTGTTCCTCACAAAATCCAACAGGTGCTAATCAAAACATATTCTGCTATCATCTACCTTATGTGTTTGCCGGTATTTGCGCTTTCTGTCAGTGGCAGAACTCACATGCGAGTGTGGGAGACTGAACACTGTATCGGGGACACTGCATAGCACCCTGAGGGACACATTTATGTTGTTTCTATTAACCTTCCGCATTGACTATCACAGGGCATAAGTATTCATCAAATTTATTGAGGTACATGCTTTTGACTTATACATGTTTTGTCATTTGTCATCACGTCTTTCTTCACACCTGTCCACCTAATCTCACTAGTTCTGTACATTTATTTAGGTCAAGGTTACCTTCATACCTCTCAACTGTACACATTTTGGGTAAATGTCCCGAACTTAGACTTATAATTTTGTTCCTTTTTTAATAATATTGTGCCTTTCTGGTAATTTAGTGGCAAGTCATTAGGGACTGTGGGGTTAGACAATAATGACAGACATTAGTAGTTTATAATTAATAACCCTCAAAACATTCATACTAATGAATGATCCATTATTCTATAAACATTCTGACTTTGTAAGAGGAATATTTGAAATATTCCCTATTTGTACTTATTTTGAAATGCCTTTGTCCAGATGTCTTATTCTGATGGGTTGAGAGGTATGGTTACCATCTTAATCGTATGCATGTATGTCCATGATAATCGCTTACACAACACTAATAATATAAGTCCCTACGTCTTCCCCCAATAGTTTACACAATATCCAGTAGATGGGTTCTTCATTTTTGGAAGATATAGGCGTCTGCTATACCCACATAGGAATATTAATCACTCCCATGGGGCGGACCTCATAAATCTGTGCCCACCAACACCTAGGCACCTAGGCCCATTATTGCATACCCATGATTCCCAGACCTGACACCCCTCCACAGTAGTCATAACACATATTTAATGTGAGCAATAATAAAGTATGAAGACACTTCTAAGCACTATCCACTTTCCGCATATCGGGACATATGTCATACATTCTGTCAACCCATGTGTTATTACACTTGCACAAGCTACTGTTGCATGTACAGCTATATTGTAGTTGCGGATGACACTTCTTTGCAGCAATCATTACAGGACAGTGCGTGTATAGATTCACAATTTTTGGGCTCCTGCAAAGGACACCTATATCCATGTTTAAAGAGTAGGACTTGCAGATCTGGCACACTGATACTTTCCGGGCAGTAGTTTTGAGAGCAGCAGTGTATTTACCTTAATTGCATGTTTGTATGTCTATCCATACTAGCTATGATGTAACCTATTTATGTACATGTGTTATATCTACGAGGACATTTGTTTATATGTTTGTTAGGTATATATCAATTAATGTTGTATGTGTTTGAGTATATATATATATATATATATATATATATATATATATATATATATATATATGTATATGTATATATATATATATATATATATATATATATATATATATATATATATATATATTTATTTAGTTTAAGTCTGTGGATATATATATCTATACACAAATGTATATATCCATATATAGACATTACGTGTAGAAACCAGCATTCATTTGCTATGCTGTGAGCGGATTACACGCACAGGCACTTGCATTTCCTTATTGTGGGTTACACGCAGGCACACATGCATATCCTTATTCTGGGTTACATATGTTTACTAAGTCTTTGTGCTTACGTGGGCTTTATTACTTGTGACAGTACCAGTAAAATATCTGTAATCCGGTTAACGGACATATCACGCAAACACACGTTCACCTTTACATATTTAAATGTCTGTACAGCACAGACGCATTCATTACACTTTAACATTATATGTGCTGTAGTCGTAGTTGAACCGGGACTGCATTCACGTTGACCGGATGCTGTAACCACTATACTTTTGGTGTTCTGACTCATTTATATGCATACCCATAGTACATAGCTACATTAATATATGCCTCACCGCTTCACTTACGACACAGGCATCCATTCTCCTGCTGGGAAAAATGCGGTACTACATATTACACATTCCCTATTCCCTACTGCTCTGGACCCAAGCTGCATATTTAATCACTGCAGGGATATTCAGAACCCCAAGGCTTATAGTCCTGACACATACAAGTCTTTAATTGTCAGGGTGTTCATGTGGTGATCTGGGTTTAGGAGCACATGGACAGAGTTTGTCCATTTTTAACATTTTATCTGTGTTTACAGACACAGGTGTTTGGGCACCTGTCAGCAGCTTATAATGTTGGCAATACATAATATGAGTGGGGGTGGTTACAATATATAATCCATGGTGAGTGGTGTTCCCATTCCCATTATTTTACCTGTGTTTACAGACACAGGTGTTTGGGCACCTGTCAGCAGCTTATAATGTTGGCAATACATAATATGGGTGGGGGTGGTTACAATACATAATCCACGGTGAGTGGTGTTCCCATTCACATTTGACTATTTCCTGTATTCATTCATACGAGGATTATTATTTTGGACATGAATTAACTATGAATTAACTACAGGTATGCAGTAGTACAGTAAACATATGTGAAGGTTTGTTACTGTAAAAATGTACGGACCTCTGTAATACTTGGAGACTACCCCACATCCTTCACAACATTTCATGCTAATGTACATACTATTATTCTGTGAACTTTCGAAGTTTGTGAGAGCAGTATTTACATCTGTCCCTATTTGTCCACCCTTCATTTTAGGCTTTGTCCAGATTTTGTTGCTGTAATAGGTTGAGAGGTGGTGTCGGTATGTGATTAAGTTGAATATATACTGTCGATAATTTAGTGGGGAGTAGGGTTACCACCTGTTCCTCTTTGAGAGGGGAAGTCCCACTTTGGACAGTTGTGTCCTGCGATGAAACCTAAGACATGGCAAATGTCCTGTGATTTTAAGACAAAAGTATATTTCTTATTTTCTTTAATAGTTGCATGATACAGGTATTTTGTATCTGAAACACATAACTATTATTTGAAATAGCATAAGCAATTAAAATGCTGTGAAATAAGCTTTTATTTTGGCAAACAAGTGTAATTCTGTCCTTTGCACTGGCCGGGGGTATGTTTTATCCTGCAAATTCTCACATTTCTACAAAAGATGTCCCATCTTGAGCATCTGAACAGGTGGCAACCCTAGTGGGGAGACCTGCATGGTGGACAGGTGTTCCATCCTGCGTAGTATGTTTTGCATGTCTGTCTCGAAACTGAACAGTACCATGACTACACATACATGTTTTGTCCAGATGTGTACAGTACTAGACACCGTGGCGTGTAAACAACTCTGATGTTTCAACAGGTTACTTATCCCACGCGGGATGTACACACATTTTGCCAAAACATGAACGCGCGGGCATTTGGATTTACGTAACTGTGATGGGATGTTTACAAACGTGGGATACATATTTGCAATCCTGACACTGCCTAGGATGATACTTCCTACTACATATGGGGAATACTCGCTATGTGTAGGTGTACGGTTGTGCAAGGCTAGTAGCTGGAGTTGGTGGACATTCGGACATGGGTGCGGATTATGTGCTATACAGGGGATGTTGCGTATTGCATTTGCATGCATGGGTTCTGCATTTGGATGTCCCGGTTCCGCATATAGCATCCTATGTGTATGTGCCGGTTACGTTCCTGTTCATGTGTATAGCACATTTTAATATTCATATGTTTGTGTGAGTTTGGTATACAATATGGACCGTCAGGTTTCTTTACAGTTGTTATATGGCCACAACTGCCCAGCTGTGTACTATTACTACCACTGTGGGACTGCTGGTGACCCTGCCCATGGGGCTAGACATGTGTATTGGTGGCGCGCTGACATGATGTGCTTCACTTCCACTGGGTATAACTACTTACAGTGCAGTACATTACGGACACATGATTTTAAATATAATTTGTTCCATGGACGGAAAATCATATTGTGTTGCGTGCATTTCTGTTTGGTTCTCAATTTTGTGTGGCCGGGAACTGTCTTGCATGCTTTGCATACGTTTCATTATCCACGGACACTGATAGGTGCGATTACTATTGCAGGCAGACTACAATATTCAGCAGTTTAGGTTGCTCATCGACAGCCGACATTGAGACGCCTCTGGACGCAGCTTAGTAACGCCCCATGCACTTGCGCACGTGTCCTATGCATGTGGATGTGGTGGCAGCGCACCTTCATTAATATGCATATGGCGCTACTACACCATATATATGCTGCACGGCTGGTGCAGGCCTTACACCGGCCTTGCGTCGAGCTTCATGAATCCGGGGGACAGATTAATCACTATTTTCCTTGTTACTCTTAGCTGGCAAAATAGAACCCCAACCACACCCAATACCTAAACATTAAACTCTGAAATAAGTCATCCGCTGTTAAACATCACCCTTCTAAATGTGGGCAATCTTATCAAAGCACTGATACAATTAGTTGTTTTCGCCTCTCCCTGAGGGCAGTCTTATCAAAATGGCACAAGAAGATGCACTTTTCCTCCTATTTAGCTGGCTTAATTGTTATAACCAAATCCAGAATAAAAAGAATATTCACCAGATCTAAACCACTTCTTTACTGGCTCCAAGCACACATACAAAGCTAGTCCTGGAGAAAGCAGAAGGAACAATGTACCTCTTCTGATTTAGTAAATAAGCCATACTACATGCACAGGCTGAAAGCAAGGTCAAACCATTATACCAGCTGGATGATACTCGCTATAATATTAAGTAAATAGCAATAGCTGTTCTGACCCATTACTTACACACTTCCAACTTAACAAAAATAAAATTCAAAGCACACATAAATACTAAATGAATGGTATAGCCACTTTAGAGAATATTATAATCCATGGAGAATTCAGTTTGAGCCATCTGTCCCCCATGTTGAACATTAGTGAATTTCTAGCTATCCAAAGGTGACCTTGATTCATTATTGAACTAACATAACCTAGCCATAAATGAGGTAAACAGTTTGGTAATAATACATATACTAGATTCTAGAACATCTCTAGATATTTCCTCAAGCCTTCATGATTACAGTTCAGTCTTATTCACAAATACTAGCCAAATTACATTTCATCTCAGTTGTCTTACCTGCACTACTCCATTACAGTGACAAGAGCCTGACACAGGTGCCAGTATGCTGACCAATTGTGTTCTTAACCTGCAAATAAATATGTCCACATTATATAAATACTAGGGAAACCCTTGCATAATGCATTTTGTGTAGCATCAAGCCACAACATGTAATACATGTCCAGGCATGGTACCAATGAACAATATCCAAGATCCCCAAGGTTCATAAGAATATTAATTACTTTACAAAACTTAGCTAACAATGTATGACATCATTAAGCCCTGTTTCTGATTTTGCAGGAAATCACACAGATTATAAATCCAAACAGCTTTAGAAGCAAATCAGAACCATTACCAATTCATAGAAAACATTTCTCTAGCTGACTCTCCTAATTTGTCCTTAACAGAAATGGATCACTTGACTGTAATGAATTTGTGAAGGAATATTTGAATATTTTCACACTACAAACAACATTCGTGTTGCTTTTTTGCATCCTCCTCTAAAATATATCTAAGAGATTTCAACAATCTTTCGACTCATGATATATTCAGAAAAATAGGAGAACATTTAGAAAAAAATCCTGTATATTATCACTACTGGAAAATACAACTTACACCTTTGTTTCCTACACTTAATTAAATAACATCTCATTGTTTGATTACACAACACATTTAATTTATTCCAAAAGCTAAGCAGCCTCTGTCCAAACCTCCCAAGCTCATATCTCCATCCAACTTCAGGCTCATTTCCATTGTCATGACCTTAAAAAAATCCTTAAAAAATAGTATACTCATACATTTATTCCTACATTCCACATTACATATTATGACCAGACACCACTACAGTTTCTGAGCATTAAGAAATACAGTCACAGTAGTCTGGACTCATTAATGTGATTGTTATCAATATGGACAATTATTATCTCATTGGAGTAATATTCATTGACCTAACCACAGGTCTTTTGTTAAATCCAAACAGGGGACATCCATGGCAAAGCAATCAAATGGTTCTGGAAATTCCTGCCAAGCTGGTGCTTCCTTATTAAATTTGCTCTCTCTTTCTAAATCCTGGCCACTTTAACAAATGGTGTTACTCAATGAACTGTCCATCATCCTCTCTTATTCTCAATGTTTGTGAATTGTCTCCCTGCTTATCTCACCAAAGTACCAATTATTCTCTTTGCAGATGATATTTATTTGTATTCTAACTCCTACCACTCAGTATTAAACCTCTGTTAAAAACGTCACCAGTCTAACCCTGCAGACAGATGTGAGGAAGGTACATGAAAGTGCCGAAGAATCAGCTGCAGAAAGTTGAGACTCTCTTTCTGGTTTTGTATTTATTGACAGTTCAACATACTTAACAATTTTTATTCCTTTTTGTTTTTTCAGTTTATAATGGTTTAAGCTATTCAGTCAAAAAAAAAAAATGAAGAGATACTGATTATAGATTTACAATCCTCTCTGTAAGAAAGCTCTGTACATGTTGTTAGAAGAACTGATTTAGACTGTTACAAATGTAATATATCTTCATAAAGCCCCAATGTCTGTAACTGATGCTCAGAAAAAAATGTACTCTGTAGAGTGCAAAATGTATGCCTGACTACACTCTTCTTTATCAGATGCAATTGAAACGTAGCTGTTAAGTCTTTAGAAACAGGTAAAAATTGTTTGGCAAAGCAGCCTTCAGACAAGAGGCAGCTCTGACAGTTCTACTTTCATTTTTAATGACATTTCTGTTGTGCGATGCTGGAAAGGATCACACTATTCCTATATTCTTTTGCAAAATGTGGTACTTCAAGAGGGATACTGCTATTTTTTTTTTCCTGTAAGCCATGAGTTTTTAAACTGGTAAGTCTTTTCACAAAGGTTTTTAGAGTTGGTTTCCCAACACTGGGAAGGGGATTTACCTCCAGGATTTGGTTTGGAAGGTACTGTTTGTTTGGTTAAATACTCAGTACTAAAGAATCACCCTGAACATGGCATTTTCCAACTTCATTGATGGCTGCACAAAAACAAAAGTAATATGCTACCACAAGATTATCAGATCTGTGCTGTTTGAAAAATCACATTAACTCGCCTTCACCTCCAAAGAATGGCACATCCTGCAAAAAAAATAAGATATTATCAGTGTTAAGTTCAGGTAACCAGGAATATGATTTATATATATATATATATATATGTGTGTGTGTGTGTGTGTGTGTGTGTGTGTGTGTGTGTGTGTGTGTATAAGCACTACAGAATCCCGAAAGCCCAAAATCCTGAGACCAACATCCTGAAAAATCAAAATCCTGAAAACACAGAGGATACCAACACTCACTGTACTCCAGCACAAGTACATACAGTAACATATTCCCCTTCAACTATAAACAGGGGGGCAAGCCCCCCTCACACCCCATGTGGGGGGCAAGCCCCCACACCCCTGCTACTTAAATATAACAACTCTGACATTGCAGTTCACTACACTAAGTGCAATCTTGGAGTTGATTTAAGTAGCAGGAGGTGTGTGGGGTGCAGCTCCACACATGGGGTCTTCAGGGGGGCTTGCCCCCCTGCTTATACTTGGAGAAGAGTAACATGGTTTGTGTTTTATTTGTTTCTGTATATATTTGTGCTGGAATATAGTAAGTGTTGGTTTCCTGTGTGTTTTCAGGATTTTGAACTTTCAGGATTTTGGGCTTTCTGGGATTCTGTAGCGCTTATATATATATATATATATATATATATATATATATATATATACATAAATAAATAAATTCATAAACACACACACACATTCAAACTTTGTGAGCTTGAATGTACATAATAGAACTTTCTATCAAAAGAGACATTATTTCAGGGTCTATTTGTATTACAGTGTTTCCAGATTGACAGTTTATTGCAGTTCAAAGCAATCTGTATTATGGCGGTATGAGATATAGTTGAATGAGTGTTTTTATATTAATGCAGGTTCCCCTTATACAAATTTGCAAGTCACACAAAGTGGGATTAAGCATGCTTAAATGTGATACATATGAAAATGGGTGCTTTACTTCATTCCTATTATAGCGTTTAAATGTGGAATTGAGTGGTTTATTCATCTGGTTTTAAATATACTTGTCTTTCAAGAGTGATTTTATCTGATGAACTGAGAGTGTTTTCAGATAGTTGATAAGAAAATAAGTTATTAACTATTACTTCAACATTTCTTACATACTTTTTGAGTGCAGTTATGTTTTTAATATTTAAATACATTTAATTGTGTGGTTTAAATCTCTTAGCTTTATTGTTTATTAGCCCTGATCTAACTAGCGCATCTGAAGCCATGGAAGCCGATTTGAGTCTCACTGAGAAGGACGCTGTGTGTTAGAATGGCTCGCTGGATCATGCTGTTTTATAAACAAGTCTAGATGTTAATGATTTTATTGAATGAGAGGCAGGTTTGGGGAAATTGCATATATTGACTTAGTTTTCTTAAAAGCTGGTTGAATTTCCATTATTTCAGATTTTTCATTGCCAAGTCTAAAGTAGTACTGTTTGCTATTTGGTAATACTAAAGCTATGCATATGGCAGTTGTAGGGGGGACTTGCACCACTACAAAACACACTTGTTCATGGACTCAGAGTTTGAACTATGGTAGTAGATACATTATGAAACATTCTGTAAAAAGGGTGAGTACTCGGATCAGAAAAATATTTAATCTGTCTTTAGATCAGTATCAAAAATACCCATCTAAATAACATGAATTTTTAAGGCAAGTTCTACATGACTAAAATACTGAGACCAAAATGTCCTACTGCATTCCTATTACAAGTTCTTTATATTAGGCAACTGGTGATAGATTTGTTTTAGACAAGACAGTTAAAGTTGACACTTTTTTTATAACAAAAACAGAAAAAAATAATCAGTTTTACAAGTGGCTCTAAGATATAAAGTGCAAGTCCAAGCTAAATTTCTTACACATTATAATCAAGTGAGATATTGAATCATGCAAAGTAGAGAGACACAGGTGTATAGAAGGAATATAAATCAATTATAGAATGTGCCAGATTTGTGTATATTTCAGAAATTAGCTAAGACCCATCAGGGCTTATCAGAAATTAAAGGAAAGCTACTGAAGAGATAACAGCTACTGTATCATCTCCTGAAATATTGTCTGCTAAAAAGAATTACGTGTCAGAGCAACCTAAGCCCCCATATGCTGCTAATTTGTAAGGTGGGTGTAACAAGCCTGTCAGGGACTCTAATCATCTTATTAGAAAGTCACTCAGAAATTCTGAGGTATTTTTTGGGGTTCTTAAGGTTCAGTGCATGAAATCTTAATCGATGTAAAGCACATGATTGATGCTGACATAATTATAGTACACTTATTAAGTAACTCTATACATAAACATGTATGTATATATCTATATATATCTATATCTATATATATATATATATCTATATCTATATATATATATATATATATATATATATATATATATATATATATATATATATTATCTATCTCTCTCTCTCTCTAATATATATATATATATATATATATATATATATATATATATATATATATATATATATATATATATATATATATAGGTTTACTATCACAATGCCGACGTGCACTTGCACGGCTATGAAGTATTCGAACAACAGATGTTCGAATACTTCATATTTCGACAGGTGATGTGAGCGAACGTTACCATTGCGAATGGACTGTGCATTCGCAATTCTAATGTTCGCTCATGTGAGGGGATCGCGGTACAGTGTGGTAAGGGAAATACATCCCTTTCCTCACTGTAGTGTGATCTCGGAGTTGGAATATTAAGTTGGGAGGGTGTGGGGGGCACAGCCCCCCACAGGGGGGGTGCAAGGGGGCACAGTCCCCCTGCATAACTGTGTGTTTAGGCTAGTTAGGTAGGTAGTTATGGGACTGGTGGGAGTGCTGTGTATTGCTGAAAATGTCGCGAGCGACATTTTCGACAATACACGGCTGTTTTCGACATTAGGACAATTCGGAAATGTTCATTTCCGATGTATAAATTCGAAAATGCAGACACGTTTTGTTCTGATTTTCGAATTTATGATAGTAAACCATATATATATATACACACATATATATATATATATATATATATATATATATATATATATATATATATATATATTGATCTAGGACTATTGAACAAAAGTTCAATAGTCCGAATCCACAATCACCGAACACAATTTAACAAAAGCGCTTTCACTGAAAAAGCGCTTTCGTTAAAGTGTGTAAAAAAAAAATACATTACATTTACGTTTTTCCAGGGGGACAAGTCCCCCTGCACCCCTCACCCCCCCTACTTTAATATTCTCACGCCAAGGTCACACTACAGTGCGAAAAGGGAATTTTCCCTTATCCCCACTGTAGTGAGATCTCCATAACAGGCACACTTACGTAAAAGTGCTTCTTCAGTGAAAAGCACTTTTGCGCAAGTATGCCCCGCTGAATCTGTTTTGGTGATGCTGCCGTTCGGGGATCCGTACGGATCCCATATACATCTTATAACATCAAATCCACAGAACTCTGAATCATAGTTCATCGAGACGAATGTATCAGATCTACAAAATATATATATATATATATATATATATATATATATATATATATAGTTTCACTTCATATTGTCGAAAACTCATTTCATCGAATTTCAAAACAGTGAGACCAAATCATCAAAAACTCAAATCGTCGAAAACTCATATCATCGAATCTCAAATCATTGAAAACTATAAAGCAACTAGAAATAACATCCCACAGAGTTTTTACTGTGTTTATGAAGGGGGGCAAATGCCCCCCACACCCCTTGTACATTAAATATACCAACTCCAAGGTCGCACTACAGTGGAGGAAAAAGGTAATTTCCTAACCCCACTGTAGTGTGACCTTGGAGTTGGTATATTTAATTTTTAGTGGGTGTGGGGGTGCAGGGGCGCTTGCCCCCCCCCCCTGCATAAACATAGTAAACAGTGTCTGGGATGTTATTTCCTGTTGCTTTGTAATTTTCAATGATTTGAGATTCAATGATATGAGTTTTTGCCAATTGGAGTTTTCGATGATTTGGTTTCGCTGTTTTGACATTTGATTAAATGAGTTTTCGACGATATGAAGTGAAACTATATATATATATATATATATATATATATATATATATGTGTGTGTGTGTGTGTGTGTGTGTGTGTGTGTGTGTGAGTGTGTGTGTGTGTGTGTGTGTGTGTGTGTGTGTGTGTGTGTGTGTGTGTGTGTGTGTGTGTGATATCAGAATTATCAACTAATGTGAGTATGTGTGTGCAGTATTGCATTTATATTCCCCTTTTGCCTGTAATAATCTGAATAAGACTGAGTTTTGACAGAGTGATCAATAAAAATGTACTTCATGTTAAAATCGCTGCTCCGGATAATCTTTAGTGGAATGGCTGTGCTAGGAATTCCATGTCACAAGCCTGTTTCTCCTTTGATGAATTCGAATATTTACAAATAATAATTATAGAAAATTCTCATATTACCTTGATTAAATATAAAGAGATGCCCACTTCATAAATGCAAATATGAAAAAGGCTGTTCTGAGCAAGCATCATTCAGATTTTACACATGGTCTGGGTGTAAGGCAAAAGATCATCTCTAAGCATATTATCAGATGTATCGTTGCTTACTCATTATGTACCAGCAAGCGCACATTGGAGTCTGGCAAAAGCAGCCTCCAGATTTCTTAATCCATTTCACTTCCTTTAAATCAACCCTGCTGTCCTGTGGCTTTGTTAAAGAACTGATGTGTAAAATGTTAATGGTTGATAAAGGGTCATGGAAATGAATATCCACATGACATTGAGCATTCTTACATGTTATGAACATCATTTTTTGCAACATGCTTTTTTAATGCATATAGAAAAGATGTGGTAACCTTTAACAAATCACTGTTGAATACAAGTAAGTGTAAAGGAACTGTTATGAATTTTGTTTTAAACAAGTGCATTTTTTCCAAAAGTGGTAGACCGTTCATATGTGGAAAACTAAAGGAAGCATATAAAATGAACAGACTGTTTTCTTTTTTATTTATGAGTAAATAATGAATTCTGGTATCAGCAAGAGCTACTTGACTTTGCAATTTGTCTACACTTAATGAGGCAGTCATTTAGATTATGCAGGTATTTCCTTGGGTTCCTGTTGACTAACAATCTAATTAGTTTTAGCTATGAATTTGCATCTCATAACATGCATTTGAATCAATTATACCACTGAAGCAATGTATGAAACAAACAGATATAATCTCAGCATCATTTTGAGTTTATTCTTTGCTTACTAATGTTTATTTATAAGATACTAAACCTTTATTCATGGCAATGCATCTTAAATTTCTGATGCACCATTATATGTACCTTTGTCAGTCAGTGTCTATGTCACACTTTCTCTTTTGAGGATGTGTACTTGCATGCACTTGCGTGTGTGTGTGTGCGTGTGTGTGTGTGCGTGTGTGTGTGTGTGTGTGTGTATGTGTGAGAGAGAGAGAATGTCACTTTTTACTAGCATTTCAAGATCCTTGAGTCCTAAACTCACCATACTGCATTTTAAACTAAACAGTGCCTTCATCTACATATTGGGTTATCCAAGAAACATCAGCATTCATTAACATAAAGAAAGAGGGAATGGATGATATGCAGTCCATCACCTTTCAGGTTACTCAGCATGCAAAGGTACTATTTGACAAGACAGACTGCTAGGAAGTCTAAACAACATGTGAATTCCATCCACCTGGTGTTGGTGTAGCATAAGCAGCAAATGGGCTATATGCAGCAAGTTTAAGATAAATTGAAATAGAATGACTATGACATTGTGACTGAAAACTCCAAGCAGTTGCTGTCTAGGCTATTAATTGACTATTATCATGTGTGATAGAATGAGTTAAAATGTTTTCCTTGCAAACCACCCAACTCCTTCCAGATGAATTCTTCCTTATCAATCTAATGAAACAAATAGCCGTTACATTGTCCTTTTGTTCTCATCATCTGTTTCAGCACCATTTCCCACTATATTTATGTATGTATTCATGTATTCATAGTATGTATACATAATCATAGGAGGTTACTAGGCTAATGGCCCTGGGGCCCTTACAAGCCTAGCCAAGAGTTTATCCCCAAAAAGGCATCTCAGTCAGCACCTGTCGCCCCTGTCAGTGAGGGACTCAGGTGGAACCCCTGGGACAAATTTGTGGTTTCCCTTCAACTCATCAAGGTTGTGCTTGAAGAGGGTCAGTGAGGTGCTCTGTTTGACGTGTATGGGAAGTCAATTCCAGAGACAGAGCATCCTCTGGGAGACAAATCTGTCTATCCAGCAGGTTTTGCTGATGTCGCATATTAGATTGAGGCCTTTTGAGCAGGTAGTACATGAGGACTTAGACTTACGGATATGGAGCATCTCTAATAGGGTAGGGTCTGAGATTGTCTTGAAGGCGAGACACAGATCACCCCTGAGCAATCTGTACAATACCGAGTAGAGTGATAGTGACTTGAACCGGTCTGTCTGTATGTATGTATCAATTTTTTTAAAAAATTGTTACCAAGGGTTGACGTATGGATCAGACTGGTGTAATTTCAGGATCAGCCGAGAAATAGGCTAGGGATGAAAAATAATAAAGTCACCTTTGCAAACATTTTCACAGTGATAGAGAAAATTACTTGATATGTATATGCATTGGCAATGACAGGGCAAAATATATGGTTAAACATACATTATGTACACATTATTTGAATTGCATTAGACAGTAAAGTCTTTTAAGTAGAACTATTATGCAGAACACCAGCACATTCAAAGAAAAATAAAACAGAAGGAGTGGAGAATGGAAGATATTATGTAATAGTGAAGAAGGTAAGATGGTAGATTATTTAAGAACCCTCAAGCCAAGTACCTTCCACCTTTGTATTGTCATTGAGTGTTCTCTTGTTATTGTTTAAAATGTGAATGCACATGTACTCACACACACAGACACACACACATGTATATATATATATATATATATATATATATATATATATATATATATATATAGATCTATGTCAGATGATCGAGTTTTCAGAAACTTGAAATTGATATGGACAAGACCACAAGATTGAGGTTCCAAAAACACAAACATCAAAAAAAAAAAAAAAAAAAAAAAAAAACAGAAAAATCTACTTTTTTTTAATTTATACTGGGGAGCAAGCCCCTGTGCAGCACCACACCCCATGCAAATTATATATTCTAAGTCTGAGATCACACTACAATGAAGAAAAGGGTACATTTCTCAATCCACACTGTACCATGATGTCCATTCAAAAGCTTTGAGTTTTCAAAAATTCCCTCGTATGGTGTTGACCATATGAATTTTAAGTTTTTGAAAGCTCGATCAACTGATAGGGACCTATATATATATAGTTCCACTTTATAACCTCGAAATACTGAAATCTTAAATTTCAGTATCTCGAGACCATAAAGTCGAATTTTCTAAATCGTGAGACTCCATAACCGCAAATCCAGAAATGTTGAATTCATGGTTATGGTGTTTTGTCGTGGGATGTAGTGTGTGCAGCATGTACAGTTTAGTGTGTGGATTTGGCTGGTATGTAAGGTAAGTGAGTATTTTGTTAGAGTTGTAGGTATTTGTTTGAGTGTATGTGAATGTGTTTGGAAATTTAATGTGTGGGTTAGGGTAGGCAGGTAAAAGTATGAGTGTTTAAGTGTTGAAAGTGGTGGTGTTTATATATTTGTGATGCGTGAGTGTGAGGGTACTGTAGAGTATCTAGTGGTGAGTTTGCTGTCTTTTTCTGTTTTGCACAATCTCGAATTTAGTACATATAAGTAGGGGGGTGTGGGTGGTGCATGTGGACTTGCCCCCCTGCTTATATGTAGTATAGGTTTGTTGATTTGTGCTTTTGTGTTTATGTGTGTTTTGTTTGTTTATTTGTTGTAGTGTCGGTGGGATGGTGTATATGATGTGTGTTGTATGGTGTGTTTATGTTAGTGATTTTTTTTGTTTCGCAGTTTTGCGGTTTCAGGATTTCAAGCGTTCAACTTTATGGTCTCGAGATACTGAAATCTGAAATTTCAGTATTTTGAGATTATAAAGTGGAATTATATATATATATATATATATATATATATATATATATATATATTTACACACACACACATATATATATATATATATATATATATATATATATATATATATAGATATAGATATAGCTATGTATAGCTTATAAGCATGATCTTGAAGCTCACAAATCGAAACCCATAATCATGAAACCATAATACTGAATGATCAAAATGCTAAAGACCACAGTGTCTAAAAATCTTGAATACAGAGTCCTCCTACCACTGTGAAGCCCCCTGACCATTTTTGTCATGTGTGCTAACCCTAATCCTAACCCTAACCCTACCCTGTCCCTAATCCTACAAATTCCACTACTAAAAACCCTGTCAATAACAGTATCACTACCTAGGCTACACTTGATCTCAATTTTGTATGTGGAATTTACTGATATAGGAGCCTTTTAGGGGAAGAGAAGTATTCAATGTTTTGAGGTTAGCCTTATGTGTCTTTCAGTGTTGTTGTTATTCTCTCTTTTCTACCTTTTGTGATTCTCTCTTATGTTTTTAATATCTCATGACATAATTCTGTATTGATATGTATTTATATATATTTATGACTTTTGAATGCAAATTATACTGAAACACCACTAAGAACCATTTACAAAATATTGACTGTTTTTGCCCCACTAAACTTCCCTACACCACTAAACTCCAGCTATAAAACCCCAGACAGTCCCTGTCTGAATGCTGATACTGTTAAGGAAAGAGATTTTATTTATACAATGTGTATGGTTGTGGGTAAGGTATAGTTCATGAGTAAGGATGGGTGGAGGGACACAGGCAGATTTAAACACACACACACACACACACACACACACACACGTGTGTGCAATTTATCCACTGCCTTAATACAGTAGGGAATAGAAAATTTGTTTTATCAAAGTACACAGGATATCTTCTTGCTACTTTAATATTATTCTCTCACCTTTTGCAGTATAGTAACGTACTTAAATTAATAGTTAATTGTATAATGGAATGTGTTTGCATGCCAGTATTAAAATTAAATTGCTAGTTTTGCTTTAACAAGGAAATTAGTTTGCTATTCAACTCATTGGAAAATTTTCCTTCCAAACACTTATTATGTATCCTTATGTCTCAAATAAGAAAGACAAATACACTACTTAGATTTAGGTCTACATCTATGGTCAGCCCAATATAAATTGTACTGTCAATAATTTTCTATACTCCTATAACAGATTTTTTATTTACAGTGTTAATCTTCCACACACACATGCACTATATCTGTAGAAATAATTAGTATGGATTTTTACAATACCATTAACCGACATGCTTTCAAGTTATAATCTGATGCACACTATAGCAAAATATAAATTATACTATATTTTCCATTTCCTTAAATGCACTATTTTACAATTTTTATGTCTAGTCCTCACTTACAGAGTTGCTTGATTAATAGTTTTGAACAACCCTGTCATAGCCACCACAAGGAATGCCTTCAACCGTCTACATTATTGGAACTACCAGGTTTACTTAATCAGAGGCCTGCTGCTGCCACTACACACACCATTTGTCCGAGTTATCCATTGATTATACATAATCCTATGTCTGGATCCTTCATAAACCACCTCCTCTTATGTCTTTTAAAATATTAAGTGGTTAAGTGCTCTGTAACAAATGCTGAGTGTTCTCATTTGCTATTATCACAAAATCTTCATTGTCTGTTTGCATAGGATGGGCACTTGGCGCTTGTAAAAAAAAAGTTAACTTCCTGTATAATCATTTTTTAATGAATCTGCCTTTTGCCTCTTTTAAAGTTTTGTGCAAAATATTCATAACATGAGAGCATTTTTCTATGTGAATGTAATCCTCCAGTTATTTTCAGTTGGCTGTTCCTTCCCTAACACAACAGCAACAGGTTATTACTTTATGTAACATACATGGCCAACATGCACTTCTTCAGCTCTTGATGATGCATAGGAGGTTTCTTGAAACCAGACATTCAAATATTTGTATAAAGCAAGGCAAATGGCTCCACCATTGCTGTTCCCCTCCTTTGACAGAACCATTTGCATACAAATATAAATAAGAAAATCAGCTAAACAAAAACATAATAGACATAACATAAATTATAAAAAAGGCCATTTCCCCATATAATGAGCCACCGCTCTAATACCAAGCACATGTAGAAAGCTATAGTACATGTCTTTAATGTGTAAACAAAACCCATAGAATCCATATTGCCCCCACAATAAGATAAGAAATACAAGACAACTGAATTTTTTGACCATTTATACCATGCCAGTACCCACCCTCAGACCATGCCTTCTTTTTTAAAGTGGGCTAGGCCATTCAAACCAGGGGTGAATTTGTGAATAACAATCCAGTCATCCAGTCCATGTCTTAAAGGAAGATAATGCATTGTTCTGTTTAATTTGTAATGGGAGTCTATTCCAGAGCTGCAAACGGCACTGTGTAGTGAACACCTCTTTCCATTATCTTGTATTCATTTGCTTAGGAAGATTTAGATATCTTGTTCTGGTATAAATGCGATAATTTGATTTGTAGAGATAAAAGAGATCCAGGACCATTAAGTTTCTAAAGGCATGGAAGGTAAGGTGTAGATTCTCCATCAGGAGTCAGGAAGAAATTAAATAAAAGGTCAGTGCTTCCAGACCTTTCTGGTAAATTAAAGCTTTTAAGCAAGTGATTTTGTTTTAGTTAGGCACCTCTGGGTTGTTTTTAGTTGTCTGATATCTAGTGAAGCTCATAGGTTCATAGATTAGTACTAGGCTCGTGAGCCATTTTAAGCATAGCCAGTTATTCCATGAAAGAATCAAACCTTGCACCTTGTGTCTGTAAGGTAAACACCTTAATCATTATGTCAACTGCCCAGACCAAAGAGCCATTCTATTCAATAATTGGCCTAACAAATGAGGACTATACAGTAACATTTACCTTTTTAAATGTATAATATATTCCTTTGAAAATTAACTGCCCTAAATTGAATGACTTTCTGACTACTCTTGTTACCTGATCATTGCTGAGAAAATTATCAATTTAAGTTCCAGTGTCATTAACGGAATTCTTATTTTGGGTTTTTGGGTGGTTTCTATACTGCATTCTAGGGGGAGGTGTTACCATATGCAACAATATTGCACTATTTAGCATCTAGTCTGAACCCAGTTTTAACACACCAGGAGTTTATGAGGGTAAGTTCTTGCTAAAGGGCTTGGGTGTCACAGTGGGGATTGATAATGATGCCCGGTTTGCAGTCATCTACAATCTTGGTCAGCCAGAGGTCTGGGTTCATGATCTGGAGATAAGAAAAATAATTGCTGAGCAAAAGGGGTTCCAGCACTGAGCCCAGTGACATACCACTGGTCACTTTCATATTCTCTGTACAGTCACCTGCTGCCTACACATTATGAGTTTGGGCTTTTAGTCTATTTGCAGTCCATCTTACCACACAGAGATGTATTTGTAATGCATTAAGCTACTAATTATGCTATCATAGGGATGGGGAAAATGCCTTGGCCAGATCAAGATACACTGTGTAGACAGCATGACTGCTCTCAACAGCCTTTTTTACCCTTTAGACAAAGTTAATGTGTACTGATTATGTTTTGAAATAAGTATAAGTAACAAACCTTTGAAGTAATATATAACCTAAAAGAAGAAAACTGGAACCAGGCTAGATACAAATGCACAAAATATTAGCGTAAACACCACTTTATTCCAAGCTTCCATCCAAGACTACATCAGAATACACTTCATCAAAGCTGACAAGTTTAAACAAAAACCCCAACCAATAAAAAAACACAATAAATTGCAATGTTTTAAAAGGCCAGTGTGCTTTTAAAAAATGTATGTATATATGGTAATGCAAAAACACAATTTATGAATGAAAAGAGCAACAAATGCATCCATTGTAGATGAACTTAACCTTCTCCAAGAATGTAGAACAATAAGCAGGAATAGAAAAAATGGAGAACGGAAAGACCACAGCATAAAACCAACGATTTATTCAGATACAAAAATTGAACAGGTACCAACAGTAAAAGCTTTCACATCCAATTGATGCTTCTTCAGACTTCATTAAAACAAGCTATTCACTCCATTTAAAAACATCATCAATTAGATAAAATAACCAATTAACCAATTTCTTATCTTAAAGGTAAAATCCTTTAAAACTTAATAAATATGCAAAACATACATCTATATGAACATAAATATAAGAAATATGTATATATCTTTTAAAAGTTACTTAAGCCTTCTAGCAGCAAGTAAAGGTTTTATAGAAGCCCGCTCATTAAGACCAGGGCATTTATCGGCCTGTAGCTTAACTATCCAATACAGTTCTTTTTGTTCAGTAACATTTTTCTTGTCTCCTAGTCTTGAGCCACATTCTACCCTACAAATAACTAAAAATTGAAAAGTATGCATTCTATTTACCCTTATATGTTTAGCTAATGCACTTCTTTCGATTTCATCATTACGAATAGCCGAAAGATGTTCCCTAACTCTATCACGAAGTGACCTGTTCGTCATACCTACATAAAATGATGAGCAGTCATTACAAACTGCTAAATCTATCAAATCATTAGTGGTACATGTGGCCTTAACTTTAAATTCATATCTAATGCCAGTAATAGGATGTATGAAAATGTTGTCCATGCTCAAAGTTTTACATATACTACACTTGCCACAAGATACTAAGTATGGTTGAGCTTGTAGCTTATCCTGCAGATGTTGTTGGTTCGTGTTGCACAACAATCTCTTTAGATTCTTTTTATTCTTATATTTAAAGTGTGGTTTATCTCCCACAAACTCTTTAATTTGTGCATCAGATTCCAGAATGGACCAATTCCGTTTCACAACATCCCTTACTACATCAATATTACTAGAGTATTGAAGGCTTAAAGATGTCCTATTTAAATTATATTTACCTCTTTTATTATTATTGCTACCAATCCTAGTTTCCAAGTTAATATCACCCATATATGGTTTGGCTTTTGTACTTCTTAAGTTTTTAACACATCCAAGATTATAATCAATTTTTTTACCTTATATTTATGTTCAACTAACTCACCCCAAAAGGTGTCCAAATCATTCATAAATGTTCTATCATTAGTATTTAACCTGGATATCCTCATCCCTTGTCCCTTTATTATATTCCTATACAAGTGTGCAGGATGCATGTTATCTCGAGATAAGATGCTGTTTCTTCGACATGTTTTTCTATATAAAGTGGTAGAAAAAAACCCATTATGATCTTTCATAATGACTACATCTAGAAAATCTATCATTGTTTTGGAGGCCTTCAATGTAAACTTCAAAAAACTTGTACTGCCATTCAAATATTCTACAAATTGCATCAGCTGCATATATGATCCAGTCCAAATTAAAAAAAGTCATCTACAAAACGTTTATATAAATAAACATGTGACTTATAGATATCATTCATCAAAATTGCCTTCTCTTCCCATTGTGCCAACACAATATTCGCGTAACTGCTGGCACAGGGTGTACCCATCGCAACCCCTACCTGTTGCAGATAGTATTTCCCTTTAAATAGCATCACATTATTCTCCAATATAATTTCAAGTAGCATACATATTAGATCAATTTGTATTGCACCATATGTACTATTATTCTGTAAGTACACTTTTACTGCCTCAATGCCATAAATATGGGGTATAACCATAAATAAAGAATTTACATCTAAGGTTACCAACCAACTTTCCTTCAACATACTCTTATTATTCACGATAACAGACGATAAATCACATAACAATTGTTTGCTATCCTTTAAAACCTGCTCAGACCTATCACCCACAGGTCTTAACCACTTTTCAACAAAAACTGATAATGGATGGGCGATCCATCCTCTACCAGACACAATCGGCCTTTGTGGGGGATTGCTGAGATTTTTATGCAGCTTAGGTTGGCCCTGAATTAAAGGTATAAGTGGATGCAAAATCAGGAAATATTCCAATAATTGCTTGGAAATGATGTGACTTAAAAAACAGTCATTCAGCGTGCTGAAAACGTGACTACAAATCAGATCTATATCTGATAATGTTACATTGTTATACATTAGTACATCATTTAGCATATCTTTCAGTTCCTTCTCATAATACATAGTATCCAGAATCACAATCCCCCCGCCCTTATCAGCTGGTCTGATGCATATGGATTCATTATTCTGCAGTGCTCGTAGAGCTTTAAACTCACTTGCTGTTAAATTGTGAAATTTTCCTTTTATGTTAGAAATCTTCTGTAATGTGTGTGAGAATGACTTGATGTCTATTTTTATGCAAGGTGGAAAAAACATAAAAGGAAAATTTCACAATTTAACAGCAAGTGAGTTTAAAGCTCTACGAGCACTGCAGAATGATGAATCCATATACATCAGACCAGCTGATAAGGGAGGGGGGATTGTGATTCTGGATACTATGTATTATGAGAAGGAACTGAACGATATGCTAAATGATGTACTAACGTATAACAATGTAATATTATCAGATATAGATCTGATTTATAGTCACGTTGTCAGCACGCTGAATGACTGTTTTTTAAGTCACATCATTTCCAAGCAATTATTGGAATATTTCCTGATTTTGCATCCACTTATACCTTTAATTCAGGGCCAACCTAAGCTGCATAAAAATCTCAGCAATCCCCCACAAAGGCCGATTGTGTCTGGTAGAGGATGGATCGCCCATCCATTATCAGTTTTTGTTGAAAAGTGGTTAAGACCTGTGGTTGATAGGTCTGAGCAGGTTTTAAAGGATAGCAAACGATTGTTATGTGATTTATCGTCTGTTTCCATGAATAATAAGAGTATGTTGAAGGAAAGTTGGTTGGTAACCTTAGATGTAAATTCTTTATTTACAGTTATACCCCATATTTATGGCACTGAGGCAGTAAAAGTGTACTTAGAGAATAATAGTACATATGGTGCAATACAAATTGATCTAATATGTATGCTACTTGAAATTATATTGGAGAATAATGTGATGCTATTTAAAGGGAAATACTATCTGCAACAGGTAGGGGTTGCGATGGGTGCACCCTGTGCCAACAGTTACGCGAATATTGTGTTGGCACAATGGGAAGAGAAGGCAATTTTGATGAATGATATCTGTAAGTCACATGTTTATTTATATAAACGTTTTGTAGATGACCTTTTTTTAATTTGGACTGGATCATATATGCAGCTGATGCAATTTGTAAAATATTTGAATGGCAGTACAAGTTTTTTGAAGGTTACATTGAAAGCCTCCAAAACAATGATAGATTTTCTAGATGTAGTCATTATGAAAGATCATAATGGGTTTTTTTCTACCACTTTATATAGAAAAACATGTCAAAGAAACAGCATCTTATCTCGAGATAACATGCATCCTGCACACATGTATAGGAATATAATAAAGGGACAAGGGATGAGGATATCCAGGTTAAATACTAATGATAGAACTTTTATGAATGATTTGGACACCTTTAGGGGTGAGTTGGTTGAATGTAAATATAAGTTGAAGGAAATTGATTATAATCTTGGATGTGTTAAAAAATTAAGAAGTACAAAAGCCAAACCATATATGAGTCATATTAACTTGGAAACTAGGATTGGTAGCAATAATAATAAAAGAGGTAAATATAATTTAAATAGGACATCTTTAAGCCTTCAATACTCTAGTAATATTGATGTAGTAAGGGATGTTGTGAAACGGAATTGGTGCATTCTGGAAACTGATGCACAAATTAAAGAGTTTGTGGACGATAAACTACACTTTAAATATAAGAATAAAAAGAATCTGAAGAGATTGTTGTGCAACACGAACCAACAACATCTGCAGGATAAGCTAGTAGCTCAGTCATACTTAGTATCTTGTGGCAAGTGTAGTATATGTAAAACTTTGAGCATGGACAACATTTTCATACATCCTATTACTGGCATTAGATATGAATTTAAAGTTAAGGCCACATGTACCACTAATGGTTTGATAGATTTAGCAGTTCGTAATGACTGCTCATCATTTTATGTAGGTATGACGAACAGGTCACTTTGTGATATGGAACATCTTTCGGCTATTTGTAATGATGAAATCAAAAGAAGTGCATTAGCAAAACATATAAGGGTCAATAGAATGCATACTTTTCAATTTTTAGTTATTTGTAGGGTAGAATGTGGCTCAAGACTAGGAGACAAGAAAAATGTTATTGAACAAAAGAACTGTATTGGATAGCTAAGTTACAGGCCGATAAATGCCCTGGTCTTAATGAGCGGGCTTCTATAAAACCTTTACTTGCTGCTAGAAGGCTTAAGTAACTTTTAAAAGATGTATATATGTTTTATATTTATGTTCATATAGATGTATGTATTGCATATTTATTATGTTTTAAAGGATTTTACCTTTAAGATCAGAAATTGGTTAATTGGTTATTTTATCTAATTGATGATGTATTTAAATGGAGTGAATAGCTTGTTTGAATGAAGTCTGAAGAAGCATCAGTTGGATGTGAAAGCGCTTACTGTTGGTACCTGTTGAATTTTTGGATCTGAATAAATCTTTGGTTTTATGCTTTGGTCTTTCCGTTCTCCATTTTTTCTATTCCTGCTTATTGTTATAAAACACAATTTACCTACACAAATATACTCTGCGATTTTTTAAAAAAACACTTAATATTGACAACATCATTATTAAAAAATCGCAGAGCATATTTGCGTAGGTGAATTGTGTTTTTTGCATTACCATATATACATACATTTTTTTAAAAGCAGTGGTGTTCATGCTAATATTTTGTGCCTTTGTATTTAGCCTGGTTCCAGTTTTCTTCTTTTGGGTTGTGCTTTTACTGGATTTATGGATTTCGTACTTTTATATATAACCTCTTTGCCATATACAGTGCAGAATTATATATTCTTTGATGCAAAAATGTGCTGGTTTTGCATTTCATTTTGTTGATCATGCACCGCCCCACAAGTATAAGTAACAAACCTTTGGAGTTATATATAAATCCCTTGACATATACAATGCAGAATTATATATTCCATGATGCAAAAATGTGCTTGTTTTTCATTTCATTTTGTTGATCATGCACCCCTCCTCCCCAAGATTTTTTTTCTCAAAGCTGAAATTCCTTGCCATATCATCATGAAAGGCTAAACCCTCAATTCATCAGTAAGTAAATTCATTCATAAGCTATTGTAATTCCATGATAAATGCATCAGTAGTAGGCACTTACTTCATAGAAATATAGGGTGTGAGTTAGTTCTTCCAGTCAGAACATATCACATTTAAAATTAACACATAAGATTATATCCTTGTGAAACCACAATGTAAGTAAGAAACTGCTCCTCTAAATAAAGAGGTAAGTTGTTTTTTGCTTAGCTATAATGGTTTGTAGTTGTAAGTAAACCAGTGCAGAATGCTTACCATGACATAATTTTTGTGGATACACTTTAGAGAAAAAAAGTAAACAGTGAAACATCAAGCAGCACCCCACAGTCTTTATTTACTGTAGAGCCACTTGTAATTTAAACACAGAGTACAACAGCAAATTAAATTACTGTAAAACAATATCTCTTCAGAAAGTGGCCAAAACACTTTAACCAGATTGATTAGAAAGTATTTGCCTTCTTCAAGTCCAAACTTTTGTGGGTTAAACCTGATAAGATTTTTCATTCACACTTTATTGTGTCAGTTATAATATGTTCCATGACTTTGCAAATAAGACTTGTCAGGCAGATTGTCACATAACACCTGGGATTAGTGATGAGAACAATCTTGGAAAGTGGTATCAGTACTGTTGTGTGCCAAACCTCAGTAGCAAAGCCAGTGGCTAAACTTGGATTATATATTTTAAGGAGTGGAACTGAAAAAGTTTGTTTAGTATTGTTTTCTAAACAGCCAGATATATTATCAGGTCCCATGAAGGAAGTATTTTTAATCATAAAAAGCACGCCTTAAGTGATGATTGGGAGGGATTGACAAATTCAGAAATTCAGAAATAGGTGGGCTTTCTATAGTCACTTCCTATATAAAATTCACACTGAATTTTATTTATTTATTTATTTTACATTTGTTAACCGGGCTAGTCCAACTGGATACATGTCCATTTTCAGTGGAGGCCCGAGGAGAAAAGCTCCAAGCTTACACAATATTTAATATCACAAGTAAAATAGAAACAACATTAAGAAAATGTATAATAAAACATTAATAAAAACAAAAACATTAATAAAAACAAAGATTAGTACATAGTATAAAAGGGATTTCACTATCTTCCAAACAAGTAAGTCAGTAAATAGAGAGAAGATATTTATATAATGGATACTTAGGACATCTACAGGATAAGACAGTATTTGAAAAATAGGATTGGTAGGTAGATGGGTTAGGTAGAGCAGCTTAGAGTAGAAAGGTCAGTGAGTGAAAAAGTTCAAAGAATCAAGATTAAAAGAGATATTTAGAAGGAGACAGGGTAGTACAGAGGAAAAAAGCAAGAGAAAAGCAATTAGTCAGGGTTATTACAAGAGCATAACCAGTGGTTGGAGAGGAAATGTTTAAGTTTAGTTTTGAATAGTGGGAGAGATGTAAGAGCTGTAAGGTCAATTGGTAGGAGATTCCATATTTTCCCAACAAAGTTAGTAAATAGAGAGTCTCCTGCTGAGTTATTAGATAAAGAAGTTTGCATCATCATTTTGTTTGTTGAGCGTAGCTTTTTCAGGTTACAATATGGTGTTATGAGGGTAGAGAGAATAGGGGTATTGTTTGGTTGATAAAGGACCTTATGGGCAATAATACGTTGGTTGAATTGTAGAAGGTGAGGTAACTCAAGCCAGCCTAGTTGTTTTAGGTTTTGACAGTGATGAGTTCTATATGGTGAGTTAGTGGCAAATCTGGCAATGTTATTATAAGATCTAGCAAGTCTGTTAAGATTGTTTTGGGACAAGTTTGTATAGATGGGGGAGGCATATAATAGGGTAGAGATTAAGTGAGTTCTTGCTATTGTAGTTCTGGCTAAAGGTGTTAGAAATTGTTTAATTCTATACAAGGATCCAAGTTTTTTGTTGGTAGATTTTATTGTAGTGTTTATGTGAGTGTTAAATTTAAGTTGATTATCTATTGTGATTCCTAAGAGTTTGGTAGTAGTGTCGGGAGAAATAATGGTACCATTGTTTGATTCCAATGTAAAATGAAGAGGGGGAGATGAGTGTGAGGGTGTAAACAGCAATAATTTGTTTTTTTTTTTGGGTTAAGGAGAAGACAATGATTAGAGAACCATTTTTCTATTGTGGAGAAAGATTTTTGTGTGAAAGAATGCAGTTCAGTTTGGGATAATGCTGAACAAATAATTGTAGAGTCGTCGGCGTATTGAATGCAGGTAGAGAAGGGAATAGGGAGATGAAGGTCATTGATAAAAATGGAGAATAAAAGTGGGCCTAAGATTGAGCCCTGTAGGACACCTAAGGAAGTAGGAAGGAGTTCAGAAAGATGATTCTGCCAGAGAACTGCTTGTTTAGGATTATCCAGGTAGGATGTAAAGCAGCTCAAGGCAGATTTATCAAGAGATAGGGACTTCAGAAGGTGGAGTAGAAGTTTATGGTTGACCATATCGAAGGCTTTAGAAAGATCTACGAAGAGTGCAGACAACAGGAAATTATTGTTTCTATTTGTGTTGATACAGTTGGTAAAAGAAAGCATGGCTGTGGTAGTACTGTGGTAAGGACGAAAGCCATGTTGACAGTATGCTAAGGGATTGTGGTGGAGTAGGTGGGTAATTAATTGTTTATGGATGCATTTCTCCATTATTTTAGCAAGTGGAGACAGAAGAGCTATGGGACGGTAGTTTGAGTATTCAGTAGAATCACCACCTTTGTGAAGGGGAATAATATGTGAGATTTTCCAGATTGATGGAATAGTGCATTCTTTAATTGTTCTGTTAATCAATATAGAGATTGGGTAGGCAATGGCTGAGGCTCCTAGTTGTAGGTATTCCCTGGGTAATTTGTCAGCTGAGGGGGTAGAAGGTTTAAGTTTTTGAAGTAAGGAGAAGATGAAGGAGGTGGGTATTGGTTCTAGGTGGAAAGGAGGGGGGTGGGGCTTGTAGCGGGCAAATTGGCAGTGTCAGGATTTTGTTGATTAGCTAAGTTTTGTACAGCTGTAGTAAAGAAGGTATTAAAGGCATTTGCTATTTTTGTAGGGTCATCAGAGTTGGTGCCAAGTGGAGCTGGTGTGTCTACTTTACCTGGGGATATAAGCCTGTTAATAGAGGTCCAGAACTTTTGTGGTTGTTGAAGGGAAGATTGTTGAAGTTGGATATAGAAGTTCTTCTTGTCCTGTAGGATTGCTTTTTTAGTTATATTTCTTTGATGCCTGAAATTTTGCTGATCAGTTATGTGTTTTGTGGTACGCCATTTGGTCCAAGATTTATTCCAGGAAAGGATTAGCTTTTTAGTCTGACTTGTGAGCCATGCTGCTGGTTTATTTTTCACTCTTATGGTATGAATTGGGGCATGATGATCTAGGATTGTTAGGAAGGTATTATTGAAGTAGGATACTGCTTCATTTATTGGAAGGGACTTAAGGGGTTCCCATTTACAATGTTTAAGTTCAGTTAGGAACAGTTCCTGGTCAAAGTGTTTTTTACTGCGTATAGTTCTAACAGGGGGAGAAATGTTAACATTTGTTTTATGTCTGATTATATATATTAGAGAGTGATCGCTAAGGTCATCAGGTAGGGTTCCCGTTTTATAGTTTTGCTCTGGACCATTTATTAATATCCAGTCCAGAATGCTTTCTTTGTTATTGGATTTGTTTATTCTAGTTGTGGAATTGATGACTTGTGTGAATCCATGTAAGTTGATCAGAGAGGATGGATTGGTAAAGAAAACAATTTCTTTGTTATTATGATAGCAATACATATTAAATCATAGTAGGTGGCCCTGTTACAAATAACTTCAAAGCAATCATGGGTATTCTTGCTTAGTTTCATAAAGCAGCTAAAGAATGATTTATAATTGTTATTAACTTCAAATGCTAACCTAATTTCATGAGTTTCTTTACTATCCCTAATAGCATTTGTCATGTTTTAAGCCATTTTTACATGTTATTCTTGTTATGAGTTAATTTAGATCTGTGGAATACTCTGAGGTGTTTATTTTATTTTACATCTATTATGTAACAATCTTTATGCTGATGGATTGCCAGGGTGTTTTTATTTTACATCTATTATGTAACAATCTTTATGCTGATGGATTGCCAGGGTGTTTTTTTTAATTTTTCTGTATGTTTAAATCTGGTTTGGACTGCCAGTTCTATACATTTCTTTTACATCATGGATCATATACCACTTGCATTCCAAGTAAAATAATTGTTTTTATCTAACAGATTTTTAAGAATATTATTTTTGTTGGAATCCATCAACTCAGAAACTATTAGGAATCCTTGTGGCTTATCCGCCCACTCAGTTTCTGCCCACTACATTTGCCCTTGCTCTGCTCGGGATCACTCCGCTCCCCTAACCCATCCCCATTCCCACCCACCTCCACTTCAGTTACATTTATACCTTCCATAAGCTCTTCCCTTTCCTGTCTAACCCTCAATTAATCACCCAGACACCTACACCAGTATCCTCCCATTCATTCCACCCTAATTATCTTCCTTCTTAATATTTTCCCTTCCTGAATCTTCCTCATTCTTCTCCTTAACTATAGTACCACAACCTTTTCCTAACATGTACTATGCATCAAATCCTTGTGCTACCTTAATCTCCCTTACCTTCATTCGTCTTTTCCTATCCCACACTACCTCCCTACACACTATATTCCACTCCCCAACTTCAGCATTTTCCACATCACCCATTACACCTCACACTAATACCAATAGTTTTTCTGACATCTCATCCTCTTTATTCAACTTCCATACTTGGCACCTTGCAAAAATTAGATCCTTTGTCATCATAATCAAACTAAAATTAATTTGTAACCCCCATCATAGGCCTTTCTTCATTACTCAACATCTTTCCATAATTACATGTTACTACCAGGCCTTCTTTCTATGTGGTGACATTCACCCAAACCCTGAACCAATCAACTGTTCTGCCCAAAACCTTTCTTCTAATGCCAAGAACCTCTGCTTCACTACAATTAACATACTAAGTATCTGTAACAAAACCACCAAATTCCATGCATGGCTCTGTCACTTCTCACCAGATATCGTAGCACTCACAGAAACCTGGCTAAAACCACATATTGCTAACTGAAATAATCCCTCCAGGATATAGTATACATAGAAATGACCAGCTACATAAAAAAGGTTGAGGTGTTGCATTAATCTACCGTGACACTTTAGCTGTTACACCATATAAACCTAAACCAACATTCGGAAATATGGAATTATTACTAGTTAAACATCACATCAACAACAGATAACAATTATGTATTGCTGTACTCTATATTCCCCCAGGTCAAAACATACCTACTCTGGAAGATCTGCTATCCTGGACCACCATGAAAATATCAAATGAAACCATCAGTCTTGGCGACACAGATACAAACTGGCAAACTCTCATCTCTGACTCCCCAGTAAATAGTATTATCTTGCACAAGTTTACTCAACTCATCTCTAACCCCACTCGTAAGGTAAAAAAAACAAAAAGAATCAACCCTAGACTGGATACTCATCTCACACCCTCAAAAATTCACCAAGGCAGACCCCTAAACAATACCTTTAGTGACCATCTTCCTGCCGATACCTATAGAGCTCAACTTCAAATAGACAAACTGCATTGTCTAAGAGCAACTAGGAATCTTACCCATTTCAATAAACAAGAATTCTTAGAGTCTGTAAAAACCCACAACTATTCCCCTACCAAATTTCTACCACTGGATGAAGCAGTCATCTACTTCAATAAAATCTTTTTAGATATTCTAGATGGTCTTGCCCCCACATGTACCAAAAGAGTAAAGCCTAACTATGCCCCATGGCTAACTAAACAAACTAAACAGTTACTTACCTCCAGGGATAAAGCCTGGAAGGAATGACATAGAAATAGAACCCCACAACTTGAACGCAGATATAGACAACTCTGTAACAATGCCAAAAAGCAAGTCATCAATGATGAAAAAGCTATTTCTCCACTAAACTCACTACCCAACAAAATAACCACAAATTGTTCTGGAGCTCTGTTTCCTCTCTCCTAAAGCCTGGCACACAACACGACCCTTCCCCATCTCCTGACAAAGATCCTCAAGAAATTGCCCAAGCCTTCAATTCACATTTTATTGATACTATCCAAAAAACTTGTTAATGATTTCTCTCTACAAACTAACAAAAGTATAATTAGCAACATAAATGACAATATGCTCTCTAACCACTCCCCCCACATCAGTTGTAATTCCAACAAAAACCCATCCCCTCCTCTATTTACATTACAGCTAGTACCCACCTCTCTAGTTCGTAAACTGCTCTCAGAACTAAAACCATTCCCCCTTCTTCTGATGGCCTTCCAGCTGAATACCTAAAACTTGCAGCAGATTCTATAGCTTTTCCAATTAGCATTCTCATTAACTGATCAATCTCTGAATCATATGTCCCAAAACTATGGAAAAACTCAATTATTACTCCCCTTCACAAAAGCAGTAACACCAGTGATCTGTCTAACTACTGGCACATCTACATACTTTCACCTCTATCTAAAATTTTAGAAAAGTGCATTCATTCTCAATTGCTAAAACATCTCACAGACAATAACCTACTCGCACCCACCCAACATGGTTTTCAGCCAGCACACAGCAAACAACAGCCTTACTGTATACAAAGCTATTGATGCAGGCCTACTAACATCAGTGATCCTACTAGATCTATCAAAAGCTTTTGATACAGTGCCCCACTCAAAACTACTTTTACAACTCGATACCATAAACTGCTCCCCACACGTTATCCTGGTTCCATCACTATCTACATAACAGAAAACAATCTGTTAGATGGCAAAGTAAGCAATTAGATTACCTACTCAACAACACAGGCATTTCCCAAGGGTCTATTCTTGGGCCCTTGCATTTTAACATATTTATTAATAATTTCCATAAAGCATCCCTGCAAAGTACACTCATTCAATACGTGGATGATTCGACAATGATTACATCCTCTAACAACATTTCAGATCTCCTAAAGTTAACACAAAATGTGTTTACTTCCATTGAATCTCAGCTTAATAAAGCTCAACTGCTACCTAATCCCAAAAAAATCAAAACTTTTATTCTTCACAACCAAACCTCTAACTCTAGACTTTAAAATATTCTCTTAAAACAATACAGAAATTGAAATTGCAAAAACAGCCAAACTACTTGGCATCACAATTGATGACAAACTATCCTTTGAGAATCATATACTCAACTCAATCAAAAAGACCCATTTTAAGCTTGGCAAACCCTATAGGCATAAACTCTATTTGGTCAAGTCTACCAAGTTGAAACTAGCTAACAGTCTACTTCTACACTTCCTCCTCTGTGGTTGCCCCATTTTCACTAACCTACACACATCTCTCCTGAACAAACAGCAGTCGTGCTACTATAAAATAGCCAAGTTTGTCTCCAACATTCCAACTCGCACACATAATTGCCTGGCCATTAAATCTATAAATTGGTTTGAGTATTCTCATTACCTACATTACTCCCAACTTACTCTCGCCCACAAACTTCTGCCCACCCCCTCAAACTATAATACAACCACACACCCCTACTAGGCATCTTAGGTTCTCTAACAAACAACTCTTATCCATAACTAAACCCTACAAAAGAGCTAGACAATGTCTCTATTCCCATGCCATTGCCAAACTTTGGAATGCATTCCCTCTCTCTATTACTCAACTACACTCTTTAAAAACATTTAAATTTGCATTAAAAGAACACTATCTCAATAACCTTGTCTGTTCTTGTAGTCATATAACTAAACCACCTTAAATGTTTTGGCCACTATATACTACAAATACTTTTACTCACTTAATATAGTTGCAATTTACACTGTCTTCGTATCCAGTCCTCTTGATTTCTTTATTTCTTTGGCTGAATAAACAGAATTCATTAAACAGTAGTCTTACTTGTAAGAATATATAAACAGAATTACTAAAAATCTAACACACTGGGTTTATTTTCTTGTATTGTATACTTCTATAATATGTATTTGTCTTGTATATTTACTTCAATTTGTATTGTGTAAAAACTTTCTTGACTTTCAAAGTTAAGCTGATGTTATGTAAAAATTTCTGTGATTGTTTGGAGCTTTTCTCCCCGGGCCTCCACTGAAAATGTATCATTGGCCCAGTGGACTTTCCCGTTTAACAAATGTCAATAAATAAATAAATAAATAAATAAATAAAAAACAAAAGATTGCAACTTTGGGGTGTTAGAATACAATAATGATGCATATTTGTTAGACAATAAACCTAGTAATCCACCTCTGTTTAATAAATGAACCAAAAACTTGCTATACTCATCCAAAACAATTTTATATACTTTTCTTTAGTCAGACTAAACATTTGAAATAATGCAGTGCATTTCCAGATTTTCCTATATTGCTAAGAAGTACCAAATTGCCTTTTCTGTTATCTTTACTAATAAGAATTTTGTTTTTGATGTTTGAGTCTCTTCAAGGCTACCTGCTTTCCTTTAGCTAATGTATATGCCTTTTGCAAATGCATATGTTTAATAAATCCATTAAATAGCTATGTTTTGTGTAGGACAAAGAAATACACTATCCCCTGGATTTACTATTCCTCCATGCAGGACTAGCTTAGTCCTGCATGGAGGCGGCTGTTTAGGAGCAGGATGGCAGCACGCCATGCATCGTAATGAGGCACACTGCCTGAGCTCCTAATCTTACAAGGAGAGTATAAGAGTGCAGGGGGCATGTCTAAGAGCAGAGCTCTCAGAATATACATGCCCCCGCAATGAAGAACAGCAGAAAAGGGTAAGAAATGAGTGAGACTGCTCATGGGTGTCCACATATCCCCACCAACATTCCCCCTCATGTACAACATCAAGTAATCACCAATAAAATGAACAAACCCTTTATTTTTTATTTTAAAATCTGATTAAAACTAACCGTAGGTGCGCGGGTGTGCCCATCGCTAAGCTATGGTTAATGCAGCTTAAATGGCTGAAGAGGATAACAATGAAGATATATGCAAATGAAGCAGCATAGCAATAGTGTAGTGGGCAGAGCATTTGCCTTACGAGCAAGCATTCCCGGTTCGAGTCCCACTACAGCACATTCCATTTTCCATGGCGAAGCACATTATAACTAATATTTATGTTGCATAACCCACTAAATAACATATATTTATGAAATGGAGTACTGCAGTATATGCACATGTGAGGTGTCAGTGTCATATGAATAAAGCACTAGTAAGCAGGTTTAAGCACCAATAAGCAGTAGTAAGCATATTTAAGCACTAGTAAGCAAGTTTAACCCCGTTTGTGCAGGAATAAGCAATGCTCACACAGGGTAAGCAATTTTTCAAGCTAACTCTCTGTAAGCATATGTAACCAGAGGTTAGCATTGCTTACGCTCATGCAAACCCATGCAAACCCACTTACAACTGCTCAAAAGTGCCTTAATCACTTTGTATCCAATGACCCTTGTTCTGCCCAGCAAGAAAATAAACAGCCATTGCAAGGCTCTAACCCAAGACCCTGCACACCATAACCAAAGTGATTTACCAGTAGGCCATGTCAGATATACATAACCCTGATGTTTTCAAAAACATATCATCCAGCCCAGTCATTCAACAGTACAGAAAATGTATTTCAACATGTAGATGTATGTGTATGTGTGTGTATATCTATATATATATATATATATATATATATATAAAAATAGATAAAACATATCCTATATATGTAGATATAGATATAAATATATAGAAATATATATATATATATATATATATATATATATATATATATATATATATATATATATATATGCATACAAATGCCCACATCTATAGATATATATGTCTACATCCACATGTCTAAATATATACAGCAAGTTATACATATGTAAGCAGACATATATATATCTGTATAGGTATATATGGACATAGTTATATTTATGTAAGCATATATATATATATATATATATATATATATATATATAGGTATATATGGATATACATCTGTAGATAACAATGGGTAAATAACAAAAACATATATGTTCACATGCACCGTTAATGAGGTTGAGAGGCCCCAAACAATATACGTCTCGTACGAATAGGTATACCCCCTCAGCCAAACACGTCTGCCCTGCAATACACTACCAAGTGTTGCAGATCCCATAACCAGGACCTTACACAACATGGGCTTCCTTAGACATATATATATATATATATATATATATATATATATATATATATATGTAACTACATGCAGACATGCAGAGATATGTATAGTAAGATACATATGTAGTAGGTACACACAATATGGAACAGCCACTATTCCTACAGTTACCACCTTACCAACTGGACACTGTATGAACCACCCATACAAATGACAATCATTACCTGCAACATATAGCCACAGAGAAATCAAAGGATATAACACCACACACATATTTGCATAAATGGGAAAGCTTTATTTGTGTACTATTACAGTTGTATATGCCATGTGGTATAGCTGTTTAGACAGGGACATCCACATAAACTGAGTAATGCAACTGTGAAACAGTTATACTAATACAGTAGTCTGGAAAATTTAACAAATGTTGCTATCCAGGCCAAGCCCATCAAGTAGTACAATAGTAAAGACAGACTGGGCCACTGGATACCAAACAATCAACAGTAAGTAATGCAGATGTATAGTTCAGCAGCCTATATCTGCACCCTGTAGGCAATCCCTAGGGAGTAAAGACCTCAGGTGACACAATGGGATTTAATGTTTACATAACAAGGCACAACTGACAGCATCACAAGCACACTGACAAACAGAACAGTCTGTATGGCAGGTGGCAGTGGGCCTGCATTTAACCAAGGTGGATTGTATGGTACTGTACATCCATATACCTTAAGGCAGCTCACGCCTGATGGTCTTTAGGACTTTGGGCTCTCAGGATTCTGTAGCATTCCCATATACATATATGTATATATAGATATATGTATATATAGATATATGTATATGTATATATAGATACATGTATACATAGCTATATATGTATGTACATCCTATGTGTACAGATATGCCTAGTTATGTTGGTATATATTTAGATATCAATAACTATATATGCATACGTATCTATTCTAATATAACTACTACTGTCAATATATATGTAGATATCCATATGTATATGTGCATATGTATCTCTATCTGTATATGTGTATGCGGGTTCCTATTATATGATCGAAGTTTTGAAACTTCGAACATGACAATATCGAACTTGTCTGTTCGAAGTTTCAAAATTTTGAACATGGTAAAAAAAATAAATAAAAGATGCAACAGTAAACTAACTGTTGCAAGCAGGGGGACAAGCCCCACCTGCACCCCCCACACCCCCCGTTCTTTAAATATACCAACTCCAAGATCGCACTACAGTGTAGTAAAGGGAAATATTCCCTTTCTGCACTATAGTGCGGTCTCGGAGTTGCTATATTTAAAGAGCGGGGGGTGTGGGAGGTGCAGGGGGAGCTTGCCCCCTGCTTGCAACAGTTAGTTTACTGTTGCATCTTTTTTTTTTTTTTTATGTATTTGAACTTCAGCAAGTTCGACTATATGGTTTTCGACCATATAGGGATCGAACTTGTTGAAGTTCAGTAATAGGTTCAGAGGTTCATAGGTTCATACTAGGCTATCTGCCCTAGGGCATTTATAAGCCTAGCCAGAGTGTGTTTGGCTTTCGCCACCCATTTTAAATTAATTTTGCTATGCCTTTTTTGAGGTTAGTATACTGTGCCTCTGTCTAACAGTGACACAGAAGTGATAGCCAGGGTAAACCTACGATCTCCCATCCACTCATCAAGATTCCTCTTGAAGAGAGTCAATGTGGGACTCTGCCTAACCTGGACTGGGATTTTATTCCAGAGTGAACGGAGCCTCTGGGTTATGAATCTGTCCCTCCAGCATGTCCTATTTATTTCAGTGCTGAGGTTCAAGTCTCTCGAGCGCGTAGCTCGATGGGATTTGGATTTTCTGAGGTGCAGCATGTCCATTAATTCTGGGTTGGACATGGCTTTATACGTCAGGCACAGATCGCCTCTGAGCAGGCGGTATGCCACTGAGTAGAGCTGGAGTTTCTTTAACCGGGCAGAATATGGCATCTGTTTGAGCCCTTTGATCCTCTTGGTGAGGTACTTTTGGGGTCTTTCCAGTTGCTGCAGATGTCTGGTAAGTTACATCCCAAAAGGGGCATTGTACTCAATTATGGGCTTGATGAGGGATGAGTAAAGAGGTACGATGACCTCCCCTGATCTAGATGTGAATCCCTTCATGATTAGGTGGGCTATATAAAATGTTTTTCTAAACACTTTGGCCACATGGTTGTCAAATGAGAGATTGCTATCAACTTGGGTCCCCAGGTCCCTAATGACTTCTTCTGTACTTAATGGATTACCACCTATGTGGTAATTTGTGGGCACTTTGTTTTTGCCAAAGGGGATGACTATACACTTTTTGGCATTTAGCTTGAGGCCATGGCTCTGGCACCAGTTGTCTGTTTCTATGAGGCCCTTTTGGAGGATGCTTGTGTCAGCTGGAGAGTTGATTATGGCACCCAGTTTGCAGTCATCTGCGAACTTGGTCAGCCACAGTCCTTCTGTGTTGGCCTGTACCGCAGAGAAATATATACCGAACAAGAGAGGTCCCAGGACTGAGCCTTGTGGGACGCCACTTGTACCTGGTTTGGAGTCTGACATGGCTCCAGCAATTCTAACCATGTGGGTTCTGTCCTTGAGCCAGTTTGCAACCCATCTAGTGACATAGGGGTTTATATTTAAGCTGGTGAGCTTATCTATAATGCCCGACTGGGGTATTGTATCGAAGGCTTTTGCGAGGTCCAGGTAGGCTGTGTGGACCACCTTCCCCTCGTCAATGGCCTTGGTGACTGTTTCAAAGAAAGTAATGTAATAGGAACCCTGTGTATTCATATATTGCTCAGTATATGTATATATCTGGGTGTTTATTTGTATAGCTATGTACATACACATATCCATCTATGTATGTTGATATGTGCATGTGTATGTCTATATAGATATCAGGATAATCATATGTACATATATCTTCACCATATGTCCTGAACATGGAATGTAGCCTTACCTCAGACCCTATAGTCCCAACTTTGTAGTGCAAGGGGATGTCAAGTATATATAGCAGGTATATTTGTAGACTATTTCTACTGTAACAGGGAGTGTCTTCACAGACATGGTATGTGTGGGAGGTCACATCTGCTTTTAACATGTGCATCATTGGATACTGACAGACATCCGAAGGACATCATAATACAGTACGAATGCTAGCACATAATGATCCTGTGGACTACAGCAGGGATAATGGTCAATATATGTGGACAGTCTGACACACTCTGGACAGTCCAGAGGTATACACATAACCCCTTAGTGAAAGACATGTGGACCAATCCTGACAATGTGGATGTTAACAGCCATGTAGATAGGTATAACACATAACTACTGGTATACATGTGTCCCCATAGGTTATACATTTACACGTCCCTGTCTGTCCTGCCACATACTAAACATTGGTACAGAGGTGTCATGGCTACATACTGCCCACTAGATATTGACATACATCTGTACAGCATCTCACTGCTTGGTCTGACATACATGACTGTTATGGTGGCTCAGCGGAAATACATCTGGCAAGTATCTGGACATTACATCTCACTGGGTAAGTACACTAAGCTGCTAGGCATGTAACAAAGCACTTTGCAGGCTACAGGCATACCAGCTCAACACTGGCCTACATTTCCTATGGGGGAATGCACATATACTTGCATATATAGCAGGCTCTACAGGCATGCCACAGCACAGAGTAGCATCCACCTGTGTGAAAGTGCATAACCACAACCAATGTGAACACAACCATAGCCACATATGGTATGCTAGCGTATAATTACAGTATATGGACTATCTGTTCAACACCACCGTCATATGTGCCACTCAGACACTAACCCTACATATAATGGGCCACTACACAGTGTGCTGTGATGCCTGTCTGCGGTATGGGACATGTGCATGTATGGCCCTACAAACATGTCAGCCAATAGGGTAACATACAGTGGAGCAGCATGTAACATCAGATAGAACGGGACCAAGAACAATGACATCTACCACAGTCTGTACACAGGACAAGGTACATATTAACAATACACACACTGCCGACAATCACCATAAGTACACAGACCTCAGTACTGTACACACAACCACAGAATGTCCAGGTTATGTCATCAAATATAACCCGTGCTATACATAACATGTGTAGCAGTTTGATATCTCACTGGCTTGTTATCAGATATGATGTCACTAATTATGGTGTACAGTACATATGCACCCCTTACTGCATTACATATGTACAAAGGTTAACAGGGTTGTGGCTGGAGGCACATACACAGGGCCAATATTGACATATTGCTGTGATAACCTCATACATTTACTGTTGTAACTGGGTTTGTTGCAACATATGTCCTATGAGGGATATGAAGTCAGTAACCCTCACGACTGTCATCATTTACAGACTGCAATCCTCACACTACCTTCTGCAGTTCACAGATAGGTGCTCTGTGGGTAACACTTGAAACAAAAGGCACCACACACACTGGCCAGTCTGCAGATGACGCTACAGATGGGTGTTCCCTCATAAACATAGCACTAACATGGCAGGTATGAACACATGTAGGACAGCCATATCCACACACACCCTGTTAAACCAACATTACTCCAAATGCAGTATAGCAGCACTTACAGTCTGTAGTCAGGTCAGGAACATCCCCCTCCTGTGTGTTGGCCTGTTTCCACAGTGTATGTTGTTAGAGGTAAATCCCCAATCCACCTGATACACTGTTTGCCAAAAAACAGATCGAGTTCCTGCTCACAGTGAATGAAAGGCCCAACACCAACATGATGTTCCTAGATATTGGCATGTGTTTCCATGCAATTGGCTATGGGAATGTTACCACAGCTGTTCCACATGCAATCAGCTAGAGGAGGGCTGCAATTCATGCAGAGGGCATCAGTTGATCCTGAGCATCACTTAAAATACACATGCTGCTGCCTAAGCAAAGCAGGTGTAAGTCTCCACATCCACCAGAGAGGGAGTGAGAGAGGGAGACAGAGGCACAGAAAAGCCATGGAGGGGTGGGAGATTGAAGCTTAAGCATGTTTGTGTCACACACCTACCAGTACAGGTATAAAACCCCTGACGACTATGTAGTGCTATCATATGTCCATGCAGTTAGTGGATGTGCTACATATGTTACATGTTGGGGATCCCTCAGAACATATATGTGATGATGAGTGACATCTGCAACAGGGATATGGTAGCTATGTGGTAGGTGTAGTACACATGACTGTCCGCATAAACAGGTGTCAGTGTCAACACAGCCACACTCTCACAGGGACACACACATATTGACACACTTGGCAGGAGCAGGAATATAACTCATCACTAGTGGGATTGCCGCAACACAGTACTGTGCAGATATCACATGCACCGCAGGGGTCATACAGAGGTTATATGTGCAAAGGGTATGTGGAGGTGTCTGACATCAGACAGCATGTTTCAGTATGCCAATGGGGGTTGTAGTGATTGTGAATATGGTCATACGCATCATACACCGCACACACAGACATGGGTGCCAGTACTGACATGCATGGGTGTACTGCTTCATGGGTGTGTTGCTGTCGATGGTGCCAGATGGCTATGCAAGGCTAGGTGATGGGTATACCTTGGCATCAGGCCACATGACAATGGTCTGTGATGTGGCTCAAGGGTGTAGTGTCTGGAGGTACCCACACAAGTGGGCATTGTATTCACCATCCAGTCACCTGGGTGACTATTGTGTGTGGCCAATGCTGTGAATTGCTTGCCATGTATGTGTTCCTTAGTCCATGATATGGACAGTGTCCAGGATGTGCACACCTCCCATATGGACATGTGGAACTGTACCTGGGGTGTCTGACCCATGTTATGTACACAGAGTGTTATCATCAGATGTGCCAGTCCTGGCCTCATGTGGCAGGAACTGTTAATGGACAGCAGGTTGACCCTGCACCTACATTTCTAGCATGATACTGATATTCCCTGATGTCAGTGGCATCTGTTCATAAATGGCTTGTGTTTCAGGCATGGTATGTCCTTTGTGGGTCACATTTGATTTGAAGGCACCACAGGTGTTGCAGGTGTCCAGTAGGGAACATGGGGGAAGTGCACTGTCAGTATGTACATGCCTATTGGACTGATGGACAGGGTGCAATGCACTCTGTAGCCCACTGCAATCACACCATGGTTACTATTAGTGGGCAATATGCAGGGTACTACCAACAAAGTGGCTGTTGCCTAGGCTGTGTGTGTATGAGACATGGGTTGAGAGTGTTCCCTGGGTAATACGAGGGTTGCTAACATTGTTCTGCTGTCATTGATGTCACATTTAGGGATATGGATTTGCACCTCAGCCTCTCGGCTATTTCACATCTGTTATCCCTGTACGGTGGACATTGTGATAGCCACCTCCACACAGGATATGAATGACAAGCACAGACACACACACACACACACACACACACACACACACACACACTTGTCATGTCTGGGATTAGAATTCTTACTGAACTAGTATATCACACTACAGCACTATACCATTATAGGATGCGCCACAGAGATTACTGGAGTAATCTTCCCCCAAAGGTGTATTTCACAGTGAATGACATCAGCAGGATTGCCAAAGTAGGGCATTTGAATTGTACTAAGTGTGACGAGCCTAAAATGCATTGCTCCCTACACAGACATAGAAACAGACACAAAACATCCACAACTGCCATGTGTGGGAGTAGAACTCCTACCAGAGTTCTATGTCACACTACAGAATGATGCTGTTATAGGACGCACCATGGGGATTGCTGGAGTGCCCTTTCCCCAAAGGTGTATTTCACAGTGAATGATATCAGCAGTATTGCAGAAGTAGGCCATCTGAATTGTACTGAGTGTGACTAGCCTAAAATGCATTGCTCCCTACACAGACATAGAAACACACATAAAATATCCGCAACTGCCATGTGTGGGAAACGAACCAGTACCAGAGTTCTATATCACACTATAGCATGATGCTGTTATAGGACACACCATAGGGATTGCTAGAGTGACCCTTCTACAAAGGTGTATTTCACAGTGAATGACATCAGCAGGATTGCCAAAGTAGGGCATATGAATTGTACTGAGTGTGACTAGCCTAAAATGCATTGCTCCCTACACAGACATAGAAACACACACAAATCATCCACAATTACCATGTGTGGGAATAGAACCCCTACCAGAGTTCTACATCACACTACAGCATGATACTGTTATAGAACACAACATGGGGATTTCTGGAGTTCCCTTTTCCCAAAGATGTATTACACTGTGAATGACATCATCAGTATTGCCGAAGTAGGGCATTTGAATTGTACTAAGAGTGACTAGCCTAAAATGCATTGCTCTCTACACATGCACACACACACACTCTCACACACACACACACACACACACACACACACACACACACACACACACACACACACACACACACACACACAATTGCCAAGTTTGGGATTATAACTCCTACCTATTTTATCAAACTACTGCTGTAGGCAGTTATGGAACACACTACGGACCTTCCCAGAGGTGTAGTTCTAAGTGGATGACATCAGAAGCCTTACCAAAGTAAAGCATTTGAATTGTAGGAAGTGTGACTACCCTAAAACTCATTGCCCTCTACACAGACAGATACACCCACGCACCCTTGCCACGTCTGGGATTAGATCTCGTACCTAACTATTTTATCACATTACAGCGGTATACAGTTATTGGATGTGCTACTGAGATTACCAGGCTACAACCTTCCCAGAGATGTATTTCTAGGTGAATGACATCATCAGCTTTACCAAAGTAGGGCATTTGAATTGTAGGGAGTGTGACTACCCTAAAAATCATTGCTCTCTATACAGACACACACACACACACACACACACACACACACACACACACACACACACACACACACACACAAAATTGCCAAGTCTGGGATTAAAACTCCTACCTAACTATTTTATCATACTACAGTGGTACACAGTTATGGGACGTGCTACTGAGATTACTGTGATCACTTTCCCAAAGATGTATTTCTAGGTGGATGACATCAAGCAGCCTTACCAAAGTACAGCAGCACGCAATTATAGGACATGCCACAGAGATTACTGGGCTACAACTCTCCCAAAGGTGTATTTCACCGTGGTTGACCTCAGCAGGCTTGTCATAGTAAGGTTATGGAGAGGGCAGTGTGTGTGCATGGGCCATAACCCATTCATCTAGAGGTTGACACACCACATGCGGGCACTCACAGGGTCATATTTCACAGGTACATGTATACAGCTACTAGATGACTACTTCCTTGTACAGTCATATTGCACAGCTAGCACTTGCACCACATAGTCTGTAATGCTGACAGATACCGGTGGCTAGTATCTACAGTGAGTGACATCTGAACCTCATGTGGTTGCGGCCCTTTGGCTGTGTGGGACAGGCCTGGATGGCTCCTTGTCACAGTCACCCTCTTCCACACATCTGTACATCTACCTTTGGTGTATTATGGTGTGTTGTCCTTAGATATATGTCTGTATGCCTATCCAATGTGTGTGCAAAGTATGAGTAGTGCATACTGTGGAGTGTCTGCACTAACATCTGCAAATGCCAGATATGTCTGGTCAACCGGTGTTTGCAGACATGACCTTCATTTAAGTGTGTGAGTATGCCCAGTATAACCTTTCAGTATGTTGTTGACTGACATTGCCTTCATTTCTCTAAGTGGGTGAGCATGCCCAGTATGCCCATCTGTATTGAATGTGGGGATCGAGCCCATGTAGTTTTTACTGCAGTGCAGGCATTTGTATTGTACACCTACAGGTAGCATACTGTTTCTGCAGGGTATCCGTCGATCCTTTGGCATTGACTGTTATTACATTCTACATAGGATGGGGGGGGCACACCTGACTATTTCTACATTTCTACGCAGGATGGGGGGGGGCACATCTGACTGCTACTACATTTCTACGTATGATGGGGGGGGGCACACCTGACTATTTCTACATTTCTACACAGGATTGGGGGGCACACCTGTCTGTTACTACATTTCTATGTAGGATGGGGGTTGGCACACCTGACTAGTTCTACATTTCTACACAGGATTGGGGGGGCAGACCTAACTGTTACTACATTTCTATGTAGGATTGGGGGGCACACCTGACTATTTCTACATGTCTACACAGGATTTGGGGGGCACACCTGACTGTTATTACATTACTACATAGGATGGGGGGCACACCTGACACTTGTACACATTTGCTATGACTGTCCTGGTATGAGAGGTACTCTATTTCATTCTGTATTCTAAGCTATCATGCTGACTAGAGGCACACCAGTGTACTACAGATCTTAGCTTTGATTTACCTACATATTAGTTTCTGACTTCCTACCCTTCAGAACTAACGTCTCGCTGCCTGACCTGCTGCGGTCTGTCTGTCTAGGCCTGGGGGGGAGGTTACCCATAAACATCATTCAGAGCCCATATCAGAGCCTTTGTCTGTGTTTGTCTACACCTGTTCTGCTGGCTGTGACTGTTGTTGAGTATGTGAACCCCCCTGACTGGCATGTGTAAGTCATTTACCTTGTGGGTGTCCCAGTATTGAAGGTGGTGCTGCAGGGCTGTCTATGTCAGATGCACATAGTACACTCCCTACACATGGTTGAGCACAGGTAGTGTCATGTTTGGCATCCTTTTTACTGTATGTGAGAGTCAGAGAGAGGTGTTATTCCCTGGGTCCCTCCTGTGTCAGTGTATGTGCTATACATTGCCTCTTTACCAAGACCAGGGCATACTGGGCATGCCTCCTTCTGCCTTCTGGGGCAGGCTCAGGTTGTTCCTCCTCCTCCTCGGAGTCACTCTGTGCCTGTACAGGCCTTGGCAATGATGGGGGGATATGTGGCCCTGCCCAGTGCTGTTCCTGCTGCAGCTCTTTCCACAGGATCATATTGTGTAGCATGGCACATACAATGACAATTTGGGTACATGTAACTGATGAGTACTGCACGGCCCACCGGATGTGTCCAGGCACCGAAACCATGACTTGGGCATCCCAAACATATGCGCTACTATAATTCTGGTCTGTGCGTGTGCCTCATTATGGAGTTCTTGTTCAGGTGTGTGTGTGTGTGTGTGTGTGTGTGTGTGTGTGTGTGTGTGTGTGTGTGTGTGTGTGTGTGTGTGTGTGTGTGTGTGTGTGTGTGTGTGCATTTCTGATGGTTGTCATCAGCCATAGCTCCAGTGCATATCCAGCATCCTCCACTAGGTGACCATGAGAGATGTCCCCATTGGCAAATCTCTGGCACAGCTGCATCAAATGCCAGTTGTGGGAATCGTGATAACTTCCAGGGCAGCCAGCACACACATTCATTATTATGCCCTGGGCATCGCACACAACCTGGCAGTTGATGGAGATGCAGCCCTTGCAGTTGATGTAGATACTACCCCACTCACTGGGTGGTGATTTGATGCATATGTGTATGCTGTCTATAATACCCACTACCTCAGGGTATTCTGCTATTTGATGAAACAGTTGCATATTGCTGGCCAATGCCTCATGGGTGTTGGGGAAATATATGTGCTCACCAGCATGTGCTGACATGGCATCCAGGAACTGGTGGAGTACCTGGGATGCTGATGCTGGTGAGATCCCCATCATATCCCCAGTTGGCCTTTGGAAGGTACCTGTAGCTAGTATTCTTAGGCCTACCATACTTTGGTGTCCACTGGGATGGGCTCCCCTTTGTTAGTTCTGTGTGTCAGGCGTGGCCGGCACAGCTCAACAATTTCCTGTAGGAGGTCCCTGTCCACCATATAGCACTCCATTTTCTCCAGCTCATGTAGCCCCTGGTAGGTTACCCTGGATCTGTACACTCTTCCCCATATCCTCACTGTGGGTTGGTCAACATCATTTACATCCTCACCACCCTCAGCCTCTTCCACAAGTTGTTGTATGATAGCTTTTGCAGCCCCTATCATTTTGTTGTTTTGATTGTTAAAATTTCCCCGCTTCTTTACACCAGTGTTGTACAGTGTGAGAATGTGTTTGCATAGTTTATAGTAGTGTTCTGGACTGGGCTGGTCTGCTGCCTGTGTAATTGGCTGATTCTGATACATTTCAGCTGCCAGCAATGCTAGTTCTCCTAGATTACCTTCCTACTGTTGTTTTCCTTTTCTGTTTAAGCCCAGGTGAACGACACGCAAACACAGTGTTCAAATGTGCACAGAGCTGCTATTTCCTGGTTTAGCTTCTTTTTTAAACCGTTAAAACGTGGTGCGCGTCGCACATACCTGCTTAGGTAATGTAAAGAGTGCTAGGCAGAGTCAGACACACACCCTTGTTTAGCTGTGCTTAGCTAGGAGCAAACCTGAGCAACAGGGCTCCAATCCACTTACACTATGCCTGTTACACCCCTCATGGTCAGCTAACCCCTAGGCTTGCACCAAGCTAGTCCTACTCTTACACTGTTGGGACCTGACTAGCATGCTGGGGAAAACTGGGATTCACTATCATTCCCCTCATTTGCATAGGATTGCCTGCTAATGCATAGTTACATTTCTCACACTGAGCCTCCCCCCTTAGCAACCACTACTCACTGGCCATGTTGTCTTCTGCCTGCCATTGACTTTCATGGCAGAATAGTGATTTTAGTTAGAATGCTTATTTTAGGTTTATTTTATTATTTTTCCATGATCCCACTTGTGCACAGCTGCCCTTGCTTAAACAGCCGAGATCTGTTAAAAAAAAAAAAAAAATTAATGCTGATTTTTTAATTTTTTACACTGTTTGCAATGCCATTGACATGCTTCCTGACTGATATGCAACCTTTATTTGGAGCTGTCACAGCTCAATTTTGGATTTTGCAGAAATGTACTCAGTTATTAACCAAGTACTTTTCTGCAGATTGCACTAGTCCTGCACGGCTGGTTTCAAGCTTCCTGGATCACACATTCACCTCATTTGCATGGATTTCTCCTGCAAATGGGGTGATTTGCATACAGGGGCTTAGTCCTTGCAGGACTAGTGCAGGAGTGCATGTGCACGCCCCTGCAGGCTGTTCCTGGATCGCACAGCAGACATATTGCCTGCTAGATCTCCTGCACTAATCCTGCACGCCGTGCAAGGCATGCAGAATCCGAGGGTATATGCATTTAAATGAGGCACTGTTAGTCTTTCTTGACCCCTCCCAACAGAAAATGACTTCGACCATTTATTATTTATTTTTATTTATATATTATTATCCCTCCTTAGTATCACATTCAAACAAATGCTTCATCTAGCTTGTCACATGAGAAGATAGCAATGTTACTAAGATGTAATTTTCATTAAAACATATTTCTTGTTCTAAACATTTCTAACATGGTGTGACAAATGTCAACACCTTAATTAACAGTGTCACAGTATTGTCATGCAAGTGCAAGTCTAATAAATTGAATTATTTTGGAAAACTGTACTAGTATCTTTTGATAGTCAAGCATCTGCTTATGGCATTCATATTAACCATTAACCATCTGGCTATATCAGCTCTGATTTTGAATAAATGGAAGACAAAGTCCTGGCCTAAGGCTTGTATAAAATTTTGAGTCTACTAATTACCTAAATATTTGATAAAGTTATTAAGAGGCTTCATTTCCCAGGAATTATGAGAGTCTAAGGCAGTATTCTTTAATATAAGCAAAATGGATGCACTAGACAGTTTTCATTTACAAACTGAAACTGAAAGAGTTTATTTGATTTTATCCACATTACCGAATACTTTGAAAATCGTAGCATAGGAATTATGCAAATGTATCAGAAAGTCACTCATTAATAAAGACATGGTAAAGCATATTTTAATTATTCTACTCAATATATTGTATACTTTGTTTTAGGTTTAAAGTACTAATAGCTTCAAATACAAATAAAAAAATATGAAAAATGAAGGGACAGCTTTATGCTTAAATGACAAGAAAAGTTTCAGGCTACCACTCCTTTTTTATTAAAATGTACCAGTACAACTTTTCAGATGTGACCCAGGAACATTGTCTGGTTAAGTGACATCCTTAGTATCACATTGCAGCCATATAGAGTACAAATCTGTAATTGCAACTGAACAAAAAGATAATAAAATAAAGTCATATGGAGCAAAGGTTCATCAATTATTTAAAAAAAAAGTCATTACACAGAAGTGGAAAAAGGGAAAGAATCTGAATATGGCATGCACAGATTACAAAAAAAAAAAAAATTCAGTCAGCGGAATCTTGCATTTATGTAGAATGGAATACTTACAGATGTATAACATACACACAACATTGAACGATTACTTTGCAGTGACTAAGAAACACTGGCAAGCCACCTCTCAACTAAGCTATGACAAATGGCAAATTATTATCCTAGGGATAAAATCTCAAAGGGTGATTCTTTTTCAGTGCTACTGTTTTGCCTTGCCCTTAACCCATTAAGCTCCAAGAAAGCAGTGCTGTTCTTAAACATTTCACCTACATTTTGTAGATGGTTTAGCATCGTATAATTTATTGTATCGGGGATCTGAAAGCACAACAAATTGTTAAAACTGTCTCAAATGACACAGGAAGGGCATTTAATCTTTATAAATGTGCAAAAGCAACATTTATAAAAGGAAATCTGCAGCACAAAGAAAATATCAACCTGTGACAGGGAATTGATATAAAAGAACTTGAGAAGGAGGGAGTTTTTAATATTTGGTAATAGATTAAGGGTCAGCAATAAAACATGAACAAATAACAGAAATATTTCATAAGGAATACGGAGACTAAAGCTAATATTGAAAACTACCTTGACATCTGTGAAAAAGTCCAAGGCATAAATCAATTTGCTCCATACCTCTCAACCTCTAATCCCAAGAAATCTGGACAAAGCTGAAAACGATGGAGGGACAAAGGCCAAAAATAGTGACTGATTTTAAATATTGATCCCATAAACTTAGAAAGGATTTGTATTAGTATTCATTTTCTGAAGGATACAAAGTCTGAAACTCAAATGTCTGGCCTAATTCAGTGACTTCATTTCCCAGTGATTTGACAGTAACCCAGGAATTTTACGAGGAACACACCAAGAATATGAGGCAAAAATCTGGACATTTCAGCAAAAATCTGTACAGTTGAGAGGTATGATTTGCTCTACCTGTTCTAACTCATTATTTTGATGTGATTGACTAGCCTTAAACAGCATTGAATAAGATAAGAAAAAAAAGTTTCCTGTTTATTAAATGATATAAAACAGTGTATAGCAAGAATAGATATCTCACAAAACATTAAATATTTATCTAAAGTGAAAAAGCACTATATCCATAAATCCCCACTACAAAACTCAGATGAAATATGTCTGAATACTGTATTATTAGAGAAAGGGTTTTAGTAATGTAAAATGTAGGGTTGGGGTTAGCGGCAGGCGAAGGATTAGGGTTTATACACATGAATAAGGGTAGGCTTGGGTCATTATAATCTATCTGATTTAGTTGCTGAACATTATTAGTTTATCACTGCCATGTACAGGCCTTTGCCTAGAATGGAAAAACTGTTAATTTGCCTGTCATGACTGCTGTTTAGAAGCTATGTCTTCTAGAATTGTGCTGGGCTTCTGCTAGTTTACTGAATTAATGGTAATTGGGTTTGTCAACTGTTTTCCAATGTCTTTAACTGGGAGGTCCAAGTATGATAATCAGACAATAGTTTGACACTTTTTGAATATCCAGTCCTCCCACTGCATGTCTTTGGAATGTGATAGGAAACCAGAACACCTGGAGGAAGCCCATGCAAACAAACAGTTTAAAAAATATACACAAGACATTCAGATAAAGCAGTCCAAGATAAAAAGACAAAAAAAATTAATCATTAAAATTGCACACCCAGAAGTTATAACATCTTATGCAGTGAGAGATTCAATGTCATGAAATATCAGGATTTGTTTGCAGAAACTAGAGTAATGTTCAAGAAAGATACATAGACAATTGCACAGTAGTAGGAGTAGCAGGACTGATAAAAATACAAGCATTCTTAAATATACTACCAATACAAATGTATAACCCCATATGGGCTGCAACTATGGATGCTGAGAAAAGCACTCTGGGCTAAAATTAACGAAAGGAGAAATGCATTTTCATGAATCCTAATTGTACTCTGACTTAGAAATTCGGTCCATTCCTGTCACGGTAATAGCAACCCAAAACATTATCAATAAATTAAAGAAAATAATGCAAATCACGACAGAGAGTCAGCCAGATGACTCGATGATGTAGTTTGTTACTAGGTCGTAGCAGAACTCCTCTGCACTAACTGCCAGAAGAATTAATAAATGTATGTATAGTCATTTACTAACATCTTTAAATATCCTTGGGAGCTTAAATTTACCCACAGTTGTCTTATATATGTATGGGTTCCCTTCATATGGTCAACATTTCAGAATGTTGTTATTCATATCGCTGAGAACATATGATCGACATTTGAAATGTCGACCATGTGGAACCGGCATCTCTGTACAGTGCGGAATGGAAAGATTTCAAAGGGGTGTGAGTCTTTTAGTGTTTGTGAAACATAATTATTAGAAGAGTTTGCAAGGCACCAAAGAGCATATTTTATTTCTAATAAAAAACATTTTTGATTGAGATACAACTTTCAAACATGAAAGGGTTGTGAGGGTCATCGTTGGGAGGATGGCCTAATGGTTAAGGTGTTTGTCTAACAAACGGACGATGCAGGGTTTAAGTCTCACAAGGGGTAATTAACTAGGCTTAAAATGGCTTGCAAGGACAATTAGCCTAGTACTAATCTATGAGTCTAAGAAATTAATTAAAGGGTAATGATAGCAAATAAAATGATCCATCACTTTGCAAAAGATGATGAATGGAATTTAGTGAACTGTTTTCACAACATGGATGTCACCTACTAGTTGTATCTTAATAAGGAGATTGACAACTTTTATCACAGAAGCAAAATAAAAAGTCCTTTCAAACATGAGAATTATTATTCTTATTAAACTATAGATTAAGCTTATTAAATTTCCTTAAAAATAATTAAAGCCTTATTTGTTAATTTACTTCCAAAATCTGAAAAATCTAGCAAGAAGTCTTGAAACCACCATTCTACTCCCTATCATTGTGTATTTTATCCGCAATATAGGTATGGGAGGGGAGATCGAATAATCCACAATGTACACTTTGATTATAAGATGTATTCTTACAGGTCCCACACCTTTTCACATTTCACAGTGGTGCAGTGGTCAACATTGTTGCCTCATAGCAAGTGGTTCTCCGGTTCGATTCTCGGCTGGGGTGCCTTTTGTGTGGAGTTTGCATGTTCTCCCTGTGTTCGCGTGGGTTTCCTCTGGGTACTCCGGTTTCCTCCCACATTCCAAAGACATGCATCTGGAGCATTTCTCCCAGGGCGTCCGCTGAAAACAGGCTCTGCGGAACCTAGTCGGACATTCCCGGTCAACAAAATGTTAAATAAAATAAAAAAAAAAAAAATATCATGAAAAATTTATATCATTTCAGACTTAACACTAAATCTATTCAAGGATATTGCCACATATGTAGACCATTTATACACATAAACTGAGTAAAGGGCCAAAGTTCTGAGTAAGGCCACGTTTTAAGGGAACTACCTCATTCTAAATTTAAAAGTTTACAATACAGCATTTAGTGCAATGTTTGTCTAATCTACAGATGTGAATCCAAGTCTAGGTAAAACATTTAATTATATTAGGTTCATAGATAAGTATTACTCTGGCTGTGAATCAGCAAATAGGTGTGTAACTGTGTGACCCAAAGAAAACACTTGTAACTGAATAAAGGTCCATGTCATCTTCACAGTACACTGGAACAACATTCAGCAGTGTCAGCAATAAACAAATCCAATACTCTTCCAAAAATAAAATGAGTTTTAATAAAAATTAAGAATTGATGAGATTTAGTGTGTTTGTCCTAACACTTAGGACTTCATCAAACTAAAAACATCACAAAACACTTCCTTTTTAAGTACATATCATCAGCCAATAGGGGCAACAAATTAGTTAAGTAAGCAATCAAACTGAATAAACTTGATCAATTACTTAAAAGAACATTACAGTGAATACATTGTTTATTGCTGTATGAAATGCAATCCAAAAATAGTTGAGTAAAATACAAAAGAAAATAAATAAATAAGTAAAAGGAATGGAAAAACCAGAGAGATTCTCTTATCACAACTTAGCTGATCTCATTTTTAAAACAGGAAGTATTGAAATACAGTCATATAGCTCAGGGGGGAAGGAGGCATCCAAATTGATTTGCCAAGTCAGTTCTGTATATTCTATTTTATTTTCCCATTGACCCCCCAGATGTCTAATGGAATTTTTCCAGAATGCAAACTTGAATTTTGTAGAAACTATTACACAGACAGGAATGTCTGTAAAGGACATTGTTCTTGATCTCTTTCTTAATGTTATATATATGCTCATAGATCACGTATGCTCAATTTACATTCAGTCTTTCCCACATAAATTGCCCTACAAGTTGGCAAACTGCTAATTGCCCCAAAAGTAGGTGTCATAATTGCCTTTTACAAAACAAGCATTTGTAGTGCAAAGGTTCTCCAGTATAATGTTTGTCTTGGCATAAATATATTGGCAAGAACTACATTTCCCACATTTCATAGTTGCTGTACCATTAGTCCTCTTAGGAATCTGAGCACCATAATTGGTATAGCCAAGTATGGCCTTAATATTTTTATCTACTTTATAAACAAACTGCAGAGTTTCTCCTAGAATACTAAGGATGTCATTGTCAGTTTTAAAAATGGCGCAGTTGTATCATAACTTTCATAAGCAGTGTGCTGAAGTCATTTTGTTTAATGGCCATAAAGTTGATAAAAGTCAGGTGTGTCAACACTGGATTAATGTTTTCAAAATCTGTTTTAGATCCAGCACTTAGTAAAGGAATGTAGTTCACCCCCCCGCCCAGCCCTCGTTATTTTTTCCTGAATCTTAAGAAGGAAATTCCTAGGGTAACCCCTTCCTAAAAACATATCTGTAATGAAGCTTAACCCAGCCTTAAAGTCATCATCCCTCAAAACCATCCTGTCTGCTATAATGTACTGTCCTATAAGCAAATTCTTCTTACAGTGCCATTGGCAGCAACTCATACAGTGTACATAACAGCTGGCAAAAGTGTTCTTCCTATATATCGAGGCGACAAATCTATCACTCTCTACTTTTAACTGTACATCTAAGAATTGTAACGTCTAATTGGAAAATGTATTCATAAACATTAAAAATTACTACCATTAGAGATATAGTCTAGAAAATTATTAATTTTTATTACTTCATCCTTCCATATAATAAATATATTATCCTAGTAATGGCAGTAAAGACTCCAACTGTTATTAAAGGGTGATGACAAAACTTGTCTTTTTTCCAATGTTAACATAACTAGGTTTGCATATATGGGGGCACATGCTGCCCCCATAGCTACAGGTTTGACCTCTTTGTAGAATTCCCTTACAAAGAATATAAAACTATTTTCTAGTACCATCTTCATCAGGTCCATAATAAGTCTTAGTTCTTTTGTGTTGATCAACTGATAATCAATAAGAGCTTCTCAGAAATATTCCAGCCACATCTGATGTGGGATGCTAGAAAAAAGATCGATGACATCCACTGTTAAAAAAAAAACAGAAACATCTGCAAAAAGATCAGGGGTTAATTTCCTAAAAATTTCCAGAGGTCTTTTAGAATGTGAGGAAAATTACTTAATATGTTTTTTAACTTCCTGTCAATGTATACTGCTAAAAGGTACGTCTTTGACTCTTGAGCTAACACAATTAATCTATATGGAGGATTCATCAATTCTTTATGAGTAATGGGTATTCCAAACAAAGCTGGTATCAAAGGGTATTTGTTACAAAGAAATCAAACAAATCAGACATAATTAAACCTTGTAACAAGGCATGTTGTATATATAAGTATATCTTCCTATATGCAATATTTATTTTGTTCTTGAAAACTACAGTATATGTTAAATCATCTTGTAACATGTCAAATATCTTGTTGACATAGTCAACTTGGTTGCCAATAACAATCCCCCTCCCCTATCGGGTTTCATTATTCTGATAGATCTATCCAAGATTGGACTCAATAAAAGACTACAATGTCTCCACAGTACACTGTAGTAACATTCATCAGTGTCAGCACTAAATAAATCCAATACTCTTCCAAAAATAAAATAACTTTTAATACAAATTAATCAAAAATTGATGAGATGTAGTGTTTTCCTCATAACACTTAGGACTTCATCAGAATAAAAACATCATCAAACACTTCCTATTTAAGTACATATCAACATTCAGTAGGGGCAACAAATTAGTTAAGTAAACAATCAAATTGAATCAACCTGATCAATTACTTAAAAGAACACTACAGTGAAAACATTCTTTACTGCTATATAAAATTCAATTAAAAAATAGCTGAGTAAAATATAAAAGAAAAAAAAATAAGTAAAATGAATGGAAAGTCCAGAGAGGTTACTCTTATCACAGCTTAGCTGACCTTGTGACAGATAAGTTTTTAGAAAGGGGTTACCCTAGGGATCTCCTTCCTAAGATTCAGGAAGAAATAATAAGGGATGGGGGTTGAATATATTCCTTTACTAGGTGCTTGATCTGAAATGGATTTTGAAAACATTAACCCACTATTGACATACCAGACCTTTACCAGCTCTATGGCCATTAAACAAAATGAGTTAAGTACACTGGTCAAGAAATTAAATGGGTCGTTTTTAAAACTGATGATAACATCCTTAGTATATTATGACAAACTATGCAGTTTGTTTATAAAATAGATAATAATATTAAGGCCACACTTGAGAGTGATGCCAGTAAAGGCATTCAGAATACTAACACAACTAGTGATATGGCAACTGCAAAATGTAGGAAATGTAGTTCTTGTCAATATATTTATGACAAAACAAATATTATTCTGAAAACGTTTGTACTGCAAAGATTGGTTTTGTAAAAGGAAATTGTGACACCAAATGTTTGCTGTATTTTTCAGTTTGCCAAACCTGTAAGGTGTTTTATGTACAACCGACTGAACATAAATTGGGCAGAAGGATTTATGAGCATATATATGAGATTAAGAAAGAAAATAAGAAGAATGTCCTTTACAGACATTCCTGCCTGTGTAATGGTTTCTCCAAATTCATTTTTTCCACATGCAAGTTTGGCATTCTGAGAAAATAAAATAGAATATAGAGAATTGACTTGGTAGACCAATTTGGGCACCTTATCCCCCCCAGGCTAAATGACTGTATTTCAATACTTTCTGTTTTAAAAATGAGATCAGCTAAGTTGTGATAAGAGTAAAGTCTCTGGTCCTTCCATTCCTCTTACTTATTTATTTATTTTCTTTTACATTTTACTCAACTATTTTTAATTGAATTTTATATAGCAGTAAAGAATGTATTCACTGTAATGTTATTTTAAGTAACTGATCAGGTTTATTCGATGTGATTACTTACTTAAATAATGTATTGCCGTATTGGCTGTTGATATGTACTTAAATAGGAAGTGTCTGGTGATGTTTTATTCTGATGAAGTCCTAAGTGTTAGGACAAAAGTGCTAAATCTCATCCATTTTTGATTAATTGTTATTAAAACTATTTTATTTTTGGAGGAGTACTGGATTTATTTACCACTGACACTGCTCAATGTTGCTGTGGAGATGATGTCGACCTTTATTGACATATTAGGCTAACTGCCCTTATGGGCTATTTTAAGTTTAGCCAATTTCCCTTTTTGTGCTCATTTGGTTATAGATAAATGTTACCCATTCCATGGTCAATAATTATATATCACTCCTCATGATAATAATTGGGATCATACCATAGATAATTTGAGGTGACTCATGCATGGGATAATGCATTTAGGAGCTGCCTCTGTCCATTATTATTACAGTGTGCAGCCCTAGGGTACAGTTTCTGTTTCTCATCCATAGATCCAAGTTGCACTTAATTATGGGCAGGGATGAACTTTATGTTATATGGATGGGGAGTCTGTTCAAGAGCAGTGAAATCCTCTGTGAAATAAACCTCTCTCCAAACTGTTCTCATGATGTTGCAAGAGGTTTAGATCCTTAGACTGTGTATCTATGATTCTGTTTGACTTGCTGATGTGTAGTAAATCCTTCAGTAATGGGTAGGAGAATACCTCATATGTCAGACACTGGTCAGCTCTTAGCAGTATGTAAGATAACAACTCTATTGACAAGGCTTTGAGTTGGTTCATGTAGGACATGTTGCTTAGGCTTTTTATCTTTTTTTGGAAGGTATCTTAGTGGGTATTCCAGTTGTTGCATGTATCTGGACAGATACATGCCAAAGGGGGGCATTATATTCAATGATTGGCCTATTGAGGGCTGAGTAAAGAGGGATCAATGACATCCCTAGATCTAGACACACTGTCTCTGATTACATAGAATGCCTTTATTGCAGTAACAGACACATGTTGGTTGAAAATTAGGTAACTGTCCACATAATTCCAAAATCCCACGTTGCAGGCAAAATTTAGGTATTTAATCTAGTAGTTCAGATGCTGCTTGTTTTGAGATGTACAAAAGTTCATCAAAACCAGATACAGGGATGCCTTGTATACCAGGCAAAGATCACCTCTCAGAAGTGTGTATGATACCAAGTGAAAAGACAGGGCTTTGAAGCAATCAGCACAGGACTTTATGTTTACTCCCTGTATTCTTTTTGTATGGAACATTTGTGGACATTTTAATTGCTGTATGTGTCTAGTCAGGTACATATTGAAGAGATGAATCTAATGAGGACCAAGTACAGCATAATCATGACCTCTTTGGACCTAGATGCCATTCCCTGCTTATAAGTTGAGCAACATAGGAAGATTTTTTTACTACCTTGGGCACATGTTGATCAAAGTCTATGTCACTATCTACATGAATTCCAATATCCCTACTAGTGAATCAACTTTTAGGAAGTTTTATTTATGATGTTATTATCCAAGGTGGCATACATCCCTAAAGGTACTACAATGCATTTCTTGGTATTCAGATTTTAAGCCATGGCTTTGGCACTAAGTTTTTGTCTGTGTTAATTCTTCCTGAAGGTTGTTCTCATCTTGGGGAGAATTCAATGACTGCTCCCAGTCTGCAGTCATCTGTGGACTGGGTTGTTCAGAGGCCTTCGACATTGGCTTTGACTTCCAAGAAATAGATGTCAAGGAGGAGTGGGCCTTGCACAGAGCTCTGGGGGACTTCACTGGTGACTGGTCTCCTTGTCGAGGTAACCTCACTGATTCTAACTTATTGTGTCCTATCAGTGAGCTAGATAGCTATCCAGTGTGCTATAAAGGAGTTTATACCTAGTTCCATAAGTCTGTTGACAATGCCCGAGTAGGATATTGTATCAAATGCTTTAGCCAGATCTAGTTAAGCAGTATGTGTTGTTTCCCCTCATCCACTGTGTGACCTTTTTCACGAATGTCCTCTAGAATTATTAAGCATGATCTTCCTATGACAGAGTCAAACTGGGATGTATTCCATGTCTGGAGGTCTCGTATGTCATTGTCAATAATTTCCATGATAATTCTTTCCAAGGCTTTGAAAATAAGAGAAGTCAGACTAATGGGTCTGCAGTTAACAAGATCTATTGAAGATCGTCCCTTATGAAGGCGGATGACTGTCACAGTCCACCACTCATGTCGCACAAGGCATATTTTAAGACTGTAGTTAAATACTGGCTCCAGTGGCCCTGATACGTCATATTTTAGACTGTTCATCTGGCATCTTGAGATGTTATTATTGCCCATTTAGTCTGTGTTGTTTGCTTTACTAAGTGCAACCTCATGCACTCATTATAGTTGAAGGGGTTATGTTTGAGGGTATTTTTACGGGGATGGTTGGGGTGAGAGGAGGTAAAGTTGGAACTGAAGTTGTCCTCTAACAGGTTCACTATATTGCCAGGCTCTGTTAATTTGCCATCATTAATCACCAGTTTAGCACATTGCTGTGTGCTGCCCTTGATATTTCTGACATAGTTGTAGAAGGCCTTATGATTATCTACTATTTGGGAGGCTATCTTAACCTCAGAGTTGGCTTTGCTTTACCTAATTAGCCCTCTCAGTTGCTTATTTAGTTTGATGAGAGAGTTTTTCTCTTTACAGGAGTTACCCTTCCTGATTTCTGCCATATTTTATTTCCTTTTGTTGTATATCCTTTTTTATTTGGGATGCCACCAGGGTGGTTTGTTTCTGGGGCTAGTCTTGGGCATGATCTCGTAGGTACAGCAGCCTGTATGTAGCTATTGACATGGATGCACAGAGTTTCTGAGAGGAATTCAGCATAGGCTGCTGTATTCTCAAGGTTTGGAGGGGCATTGAAGTTTGACAAACTATCAGTTAATAAAAAGTAAATTGCCTTGGAATAGTTTCTAACTGTTACTAGTTTTAATGGAATTATGGAGTTAATTTTAATTTTAGTGGTGACACCTTTATGGTAGGAACTTACCAGGGAAGACGAGACATATTTGTGAACATGAGGTCCAGTATTTTGGAGCCTTTAGTGGGTATATTCACTATTTGGTCAAGGGTGTTTGCATTTACAAAGTCTAGGAATCTCTGTTACTCTAAAGCTGAGGCAATGTAGGATTCCAATTCTATAGGGTGGTAATTAAAGTTTCCCATGTGTAAGGTGTTAGGCTTGATGTTAAGTGTATCCAGTAGAACTAAGTGTGCACTGTAAGGCTCTTGGGACATGAAGGGTGACCTATGGTTGGCTAGGATGTAGTATGGGATTTTGTCTATGGTGATCTGCCCATGAAGGAACTCCTCCAGCATGTCATCCTGTTTGACCACCCTAGAGGTATGCATGCTATTGATATTGAGACACCTCTACCAGGTCTATATCATTTCACTGAAAACTCATTCCATTGAAGCTCATATTCACTGAAAGCTCACTTCACTGAAAATCCAATTCACTGAAAGTTCACGTCACTGAAAACCCAATTCACTGAAAGCTCACTTCACTGAAAACCCAATTCACTGAAAGCTCACTTCAATGAAAACCCAATTCACTGAAAGCTCACTTCAATGAAAACCCATTTCACTGAAACTCATTTTGTTGAAAGGTATATATGACCTTTTCCCCACTGTTATGCAATCCTGGAGTTAGTATATTAAGTAAGGGGATGTGGGGGGGGCACAGCCCCCCACATTGGGGGGTGTGGGGGCATAGCCCCCCACATATTGTAAATATTTTAAAGCATATAGATGGATACTTACAAGTGTAATGAATAAATTCTTCCAGAACAGAACATATAACCAATTTATGTGGGGAGCTACGCCGCCCACATCCCCCCAAATGTGAGGGGCTGTGCCTCCCACACCCCCCCTTACCTTATATACTAACTCCAGGATAGCACAACAGTGAGGAATAGGCCATATATACCTTTCAATGAAATGAGTTTCAGTAAAATGGGTTTTCAGTGAATTAAGCTTTCAGTGAATTGGGTTTTCAGTGAAGTGAGCTTTCAGTGAATATGTGCCTATGAATTAAGCTTCGATGAAATGAGTTTTCAATGAAATGATATAGACCCCCTCTACCTTTAGTCCTTGTCTGTACAGCTACTTTTCTAAAAATGTGAAAAAGTACTGAAATTTTGTACTGCTGGGGTACTCTCTGCTACTTAAACCATGTCTTGATAACTGCACAGATGTCTATATTCTCAAGTGTGAGGATGACTTGGAGGCAGTGTTTTTTTTTTTAGGATCCTGATATTGAGAAGTAACACCTTGAGACACAGTTGAATTAATTTTGCTACTTTGGTAGGTTTGTCTTTTTGCCATTGTCTAAAAAAGGCATTATAGTGGTGGGTAACGTTTGAACCAGTATCCAAAAACCTAGAGGGGAAAGGTGCAGCTCATCCTTGGCAAAGCAATGTGGTCTGTTGACGATTTCCTCTTAAGTTGACAAATATTGGATCCCCTTAGAATGACACCAGCAAAAACAGCCAGTGGTTGAATCAGTTTCGGTGATGGTAATATACTGCTCAATTGTGTGTTCATACCAGCCTGAGATACATAGTCTGAAAGCTCCATAATGTTACTCTCTTCATATAGTACATGGGGGTACATCTCCTGTCATTTACACCTACATGGACTATGATGAAATTATACTACTACCTGTGGCATTATGAACTGATTGCATGGATGATTTGGTGAATCTTGGCTCCAGATAATCAATCAAGAGTTATCTCCTCCTTGTTGATCCTATTTCGAACGGCATCAGTATATCTTACAATGGAGCTTCCTATAACAAGAGTCCTGGGAAATCTGTTTGCTTGCCTTAGGGGCTTAGTGTTTGAGACTCCACTGAGAGTGACAGCATGTGTGGTGTTTGATGATGCTTTTCCTGAGTGCCTTTGGGTTTGCTAAGGCATAGCTTTTATAACAGGTTGGCTAACTGATCTTTGTTGTTAGGAAAATTTCTTTTAAGTGCCTCAGCATACGTTACTCTGTGTTTGTGTTGTATGTGATGTGGTTGTTGTATATGGTTTTGACAACCTGATGTGGATTTGTATGTGAGAGTTTAGTCTTCAGTGTCTTTGTGTAAGTTCCATTTCAGTATCTTATTATAAATACATATATGAAGATTTGCCCAAATATTGAACATAAAAGCACTACTCATTTCTGTCTTGTAAAACCACCTTCTTACTTATGTACACCACAAAGCGCAAGTCCGTCCTGTAGGGGGCTGAGCAGGTAAGTGTAGACTCATCGGCATACTGGACAACGGAGGCTAGTTGAGTTGCAGAGCTGAGGCTGAAAATATATCTCCCCATGGACATGCCAAATATAGTCCTAATCATTCAAATAAAATGCTTTCTGGAAGTCAAAAAGTAGAGCCATGCAAGTATTGTAGACTCCCCTTTTCTGAATATTTAACTAAAATCTACTGAAGCCAGACACTACATAGCTATGTCTGATGAATCCCTGATGATTTCTTGGTATAACACAAGTTGACAATTTGTTTCAAGCATATTAGCCAACCTTGGCATAAACCCTTGTCCTCGGTGGAAGCAATGTTACTGCTGTATCACTTACTGGATTAAGCTTATATTTCCTCTGTTTAGGAAAATACTTACCTTGGCCATAATGATTTCTTGAGGGATGATATGTAATCTGGGACTCTAAAATAGATGAAGTAGCAAACATAAAGTCCTTTTTGGAATGATTTATACAAATCTGCTATACGTCTTTGTAAGCCGGGTTCTTTAGCTGAGACAGAACCTGAAATTGTGGTGAATATCTCTAAGAAGAAGACTGGAGATGTATATGTTCATAGGTTCATAGGAGGATACTAGCCTAGCAGCCCTAGAGCCCTTACAAGCCTAGCCATGTTAATCCCAAGTTGCCTTCACTTGTCCTTGGTTAGATGGATATAATTTGCAGAAAGACTTTATGATAAACACTGACTACCCTGTCCATGAGGGACTTGGGTACCACCCCCTAGGTTAATTTGCTGTCTCCCATGCATTTGTCCAGGTTGTGCTTGAGTAGGGTCAGTGAGGATGTCTGTTTCACTTGAACTGGAAGTTTATTCCAGAGTGGCAGCAGTCTCCGGGAGATATATTTGTCTCTCCAGCATGTTCTGTTAATGTCACAAGCTAGGATAAGATCCCTAGAGTGAGTGACTCTTGTACCATTTGACTTGCAAATGTGCAGCATTTCCATCAGGGCAGGATCAGAGGCTCCCCTATAGGCCAGGCATAAGTCGCCTCTCAGCAGCCTATACAATACAAATTACAGTGACAGGGTTTTCAGTCTATCCACATAAGTCATGATTTTGAGGCCCTGTATTTTCTTGGTGAGAAACCTCTGAGGTCTCTCCAGCTGCTGCAGGTATCTGGTGAGGTACATGCAAACTGGAATGGTCTGATGACAGTTAAGTACAGTGGAGTTATAACATCCTTAGACCTAGATGCAATGTCCTTACTTATGAGATGCATAATGTAGAAGGCTTTCCTTACTACTGTGGAAAATTGGCAGTCAAAGTTCAGATTGCTGTCTACCTATGTTCCCAGATCTCGCACCACTTTTTTTGAACTTAGAGGAGTGCTGTCTGCAAACCCTTTTTCTGTTTTTGGCTCTTGAATGGCCCACACAGTTTGAATGTTTGACTTTGGAAGTCCCTTTCAGTCATGTCTTGTAAGCACTAGAAATTCAAACTAGGAAGACCCTCTACTTAGACTGTTAAACTTCAATTACTCTCTCTAATTCATATCTTCCCAGCAGCTTTGTGTAAATTCTAATATGAAGAGTATTAATCCAATTTATTCCATACCACTTTTGAATTCATAAACATCTGGGCAAGCCTACTTATCAATGGTAGCCTATAAATTACTTCAAAGGGAATAGCTTGGGACTGGTACTTCTTCTTTGTTCTGGTGAGAAAAGGAGAACACATGCATGTTTTCTAGACTTTCTAGAGTCTGTTGATCACTGGAAAGCCTGAAAACATCTTAGAAGCCAGTGTGGGGTTAGTGCTACTGTTTTGCTTCCTGTGAGAAAGAGAGCATACAGATACTGAATCCTGACTGCCTCTGATTGGGCAGTAGGTATGGGACCTCCCCTGAGTAGTCTGGCTTTGGACCACTGTTCAGCTTTGTTCTTTTGCACTGTGCTGCTCTATGTGTTATCAATTGAATCTACCAGGAGAATGCTGCAACATGCCTACAGACCAATAGAACATTTGGGACAAGACTACAGATCACCAAAAGGGCTTGAGACCTGCTTCTTAAGAAGAGTCTAGGATTCATACTGCTGTTTTGCTTCTGATAAGTAAAAGAGGAAAGGGGCATGATTTCCAGATAAGTGCAGCTGTGTTGAGACTTGCTGTGTTTGTAGCAACATAGTACCAACAGGTGAATCATTATTATGTATCACTTTTAGCTAACCTAGTGAGTGGACAAATTAAAGTGGTTTTGCAGAAATTATCAGGTTAGTTCTTACTACTTACATATTAACCTATCACTTTCTACTGGGCTAAATTAAAATGTCTTGATATTGGCTGGAGTACTCTAATGAGCTTTATGTTGGTTATTTGCTGATGTGTGAATAAAGTGATTTAGGGTGATGCCCATTGTGCAGAGCATGGGATACTGTACTGTGCAAATACAGGTATTTAGAGCCCTAACTTTCTCTGTGCAACCTACTATCCCAATTCATACTGGACTTTATAAATGTCTGTAGTTGAGCAAAGAGGCCTTGGGCTGTGCTAGGTGAAGTCTTTGCTTTTTGTACGCAGACTTATGTTTGCTTTAGGCACACAGGTCCTTGCTAGGTGATGTGTTGTGCTACTTGTAAAATCATAGTTTGCTTTAGACTGATATCAACTGTAGTAAATCCCTTGATGGCTGTACAAAACTGGAACCATCCAAACTTGTAACAGTATCAATAAATCTTCCTACAATAGGATCACTACAAGGGGGTTAGAGTATACAGAATATTTTCTCAGTTTGAAACTTGAATAATTCATGATAGCCATTATTTAAAAAGTGTTTTAGCTCACAAGTGCATTTACCACCTAATGCTACATTTTCAGAACTCCTGCTTCAGATCATTAATTCAAGTTCAGGACTGTTAGCCCATCTGTGTTTATTACATGTTAAGGGGACTGGAAAGGTTGTCTAGATGCAGGGGTATGCATAAACCAGTGATTGTATAGCTGCAAATAATTTTAGATACCTGCAAGGTTTCCTGTTTTTAAAGTGTTGCTATTTGTGTAAACTTTGCAGACTTCATTGGTATGCATCTTGACAAATATATTTGGTACATTCAGGTTGACATGTTTGAATGAAGGGGTTCTACAACATGACACTCTTCATACACTACTTCACAATTGAGTGTTTATCCCTACATTGCTATTTTTGTAGTCATAGCCCTCCCATTCATTTAGGTCAAATCAATCTGCAAGTCCAGTATTGCTTATACATTGTCTGTTATATGCCCACGTAAGTGCCAGTTTAACATGGCATGACATGGACATGCATCAGAAAAAAATAGTATAGCAATGCCATTCATTTCCTATGGCTCTTTTTATGGTAATGTTTTTTTTTTTCTTCTGTAGATGTATCTACATGGAAAGATCAATATGCTGGCACACAAAATGCTATCTGCAGTCAGATCTGCCATATCTTTTGTTTTCCTTGAGCAAAATACATAGCATCATAAGTGTCTACTGTCCATGTTCCATGGCTGCTATGACCATTGTGTGCAGCACATACACTGTTCTTATGACATACCCTCAGTGGAGTGCTTATGCAACAGCTATATCTACCTTATGTATTGCTCATCAACCTGGTGTATTGTATATTTTGCTAGTGCACATTTACCTGCATTTTACTTTTCCAGATAGTGTTATGTCAAACAATGCTAACTTTGCTTTTATGATCTATTTATCACTGTCTCTTTTTTATATTTGTTATTTTTGTTTTGATTCTATCCATCTGTACCAACTGTGGTTGAGATATGGAAGCAGCCACTTTACCTTCCAATTGCACTGCCATTACCTGCTAGATTTCCAGCTGTCTCCAGGTAATTAAGGTCATCCAGTGGGATGCAACAAGGAGGGTTCCCCGATGGCCACTGGAAGTCCACTACAAGTGGGTGTGTAGGATTCCCATCAGTGGATGTTACTGGTGGTTCATAATTTGTCATATGGCAGGAGTTGGAGGATGTGAAGATGTTTTTGGTGGACTGGTAGCTGGATGCCAATATCTGTCACCTGGTGCACAACCTTATGCGACTGGCAGGGTCACACTGATGCTAATCATTCTGTCTTTATTTATCAATAGCTGGGCCCATTCAGGACAACAGTCAAGGTATTAACTAAGCTCTGGCTGGGTGCAACATTTGACATTATGACAGTCACCTGTCATCCCAACAAATCTCTCATCATGGTGTTCGCATTCATTGTTTTTCAGTTTTGTCCCCAATTTGAGGTTCAGTGCTCACCATCACCAATTATCTCACATTACTCTGTCTGTGTATCTAGTTTGCCTTCCCTTGTGTTTTTCTTAACATAGTTGGAGTGATTCTAAGTGATGGATTCAAACTAATAATTTGGTTATATATTGGCCTTACCTCATGGCCAGTAATTATATATTACCCCAAATGAAAATAACTGGGATCATACCATTAAAAATTTGAAGGTACCCATGCATGGGATAAAGCCTTTAGGAACTGTCCCTGTCCATTGCTAGTACAGGGGACAGTCCTGGGGTAAATTTTCTGTTTCTCGTCCATAGATCTAAGCTATACATAAAAATGGACAGGGATGGACTTTGTTTTATAGGTTCATAGGCTCTTAGGTAGGTACTAGGCTATTGGCCCTAGGGCATAATTAAGCCTAGCCAAAAATGTTGTGCTATCACCTCCCTCCCAAGTGGTTCAGTTACCTGCACCCCTGTCGAGCAGGGTCACAGAAGTGATTCCCGGGATGAATTTCCTCTTTCCCATCCACTCATCAAGATTTCTCTTGAAGAGTGCCAACAAGCAGCTCTGCCTCACATATATGGGGACCTTATTCCAGAGCAAGGGGAGTCTCTGGGACATGAATCTGTCCCTACAACATGTCCTGTTTATCGATGATGTCAGGTTTATGTACCTTGAGCGTGTAGCTCTGGTGGATTGGGTTTTCCTTAGGTGGAGCATTTTTAGCAATTTGGGATTTGACATAGCCTTGTATGTCATGCAGAGATCACCTCTGAGTAGCCAGTATGTGACCTAGTACAGTCTGAGCTTTTTTAGCCTCATGGCATAGGGCATCTGTTTAAGGCCCGTTATCCTCTTTGTGAGGTACTTTTGTAGCCTTTCTCTTGTTAGGTACATCCCGAACGGGGCATTATATTCAATAATGGGTCTAATGAGTGATGAGTATAGGGGGGCAATAACTTCCTTATTCTTACATGAAAACCCTTTTGTGATAAGGTGGGCTATGTAGAAGGATTTTCTAACCACTTTGGTAATGTGGTTGTCGAAGGAGAGGTTACCATCTATCTGAGTCCCTAGGTCTCTTATCACACTCTCTGTGATAAGTGGGCTGCCATCAATGTTGTAGTTCATAGGTACTTGATTTTTCTCAAAGGGGATAACAATGCACTTTTTGGCATTTAGTTTGAGGCCATGGTTTGGCAACATGTATCTGTATCCGTAAGACCCTTTTGAAGTATGTCTACATCAGTAGGAGTCTCAATTATGGCACCCAGTTTGCAGTTGTCTATGAACTTTGTGAGCCATAGTCCCTCAGTGTTTGCTTGTACCTTAGAGAAATAGATACTGAACAGGAGGAGTCCCAGGACTGATCCCTGTTGTACACCACTAGTCACAGGTTTGGAGTCTGATGTAGCATTTCCTATTCTCACTGAATGGGTTCTAACCATGAGCCAGTTAGCGACCCATCTTGTAATATAGGGGGTTTATATTTAGGTTGGTGAGTTTGTCTATAATTTATGAGTGGGGAATGGTATCGAAGGCCTTTGCAAGATCAAGGTATGCTGTGTGAACCACCTTTCCCTCATTTATTGCTTTAGTGATGATTTCAAAGAAGTCAACCAAATTTAGAAGACATGACCTTCCCTTTACGAACCTGGGTGGGGTCTAGGCTATGTAGGTTACCAATGTCATTGTTTATGAGTTCCATGATGATGCACTCCATGGCCTTGCAGACGAGACATGTCAGGCTGATGGGGCAGTAATTCCCAGGATCAGTGGTTGCACTTCCTTTATGGAGTGGGATGACTGTTGCCATGTGCCAATCTGTGGGCACATAGCCTGAGGTGAGGCTGTGGTTAAACATGGTATTAAGGTGGGGAGTTCATTCATTTTGGAGCTCATGTATCACACCGCCTGGGATGCTGTCTGGTCCCATGGATGCTGTGTTTCTTGCCTTGGAGAGTGCTGTTTCACCTGGGTTTTAGGGGCAGCACAATCTTCTGGTATGGATATGAGCCCTTTGGGGGGAGAGGGTGGGGTGAAGTTTGCACTGAACCTATCTGCCAATATTTTGGTGGTATCAGTTGGCTCCGTGAATTGTGAACCATTATGCTGTGGCTCGGAGCAGATCTGAGAGTTGCTATTAAGGTTTTTGACATAGCTAAAAAATGCTTTGTGATTATCTTTGGTTTCTGTTGTGATTTTTCTTTTAAAAAAGCTTGCCTTAGAGTTTTTTTTATGAGGGTTCTTAGTTTTTTGCCAAGGTTCGTCGGGGTCCACCAGACTGGTTTCCTCTTTTTGGAGGAGGGGGTTTTGGTCTTGTTTGGGATAGCATGATCCATGCTCTCATGTAGGTGCTTGTAGAATGCTTTTGTGTAGGATATAGCAGATTCAGTCATATTGACATTCTGTGTGGGAGTAACAAAGTTTGCCACCTCTGTCTTGACTAGCATAAAGTTCGCTTTGGAGAAGTTTTTAACCTTGGTTTCTTTTGGGACGGAGGATGGGGGTGGTATGTGAATATCCAGGGTGATGAGTTTATGGTCAGAGCTGACCAATGAGGAATTTACCACAAGTGTGGAGCATTTGTCCCCCATGTTGGTGATGACCAGGTCAAGTATATTTTTACCTCTTGTGGGGGTGTTTACAAGCTGGTCCAGAACAATGGAGTTAATGTATTCCAGGAAGCACTGATCAAAGGTCTTAGAACTTTTGTAGTTTTCCCAATTGATGTTTGGGTAATTGAAATCACCTAGTATGAGGGTGTTTGGTTGGACCCTCAAGATTTCTAGTACCTCGAGGAAAGCGGAGTGAGTGTCCTGGGGGTGGGAAGGTGATCTGTAGCAAGCTACAATCTGTAATGCAGTTTTGCCCATTGTCAGTTGCACTGGATAATCTCTGAGACATCATACTTCGCAACTAGTCTGGAGGTGAGGTTATCCTTGATGAATATGGATACGCCTTCTCTTTTGCAGCTGAAATGTGTGGTTTGAGTTGTAGCCTGGGATCGCAGGGGTGTTATCTTGAGCCTTGAACCAGGTCTCAGTTACTGCACAAATATCGATGTTCTCCATGTTGAGGAGTGCTACAAGAGAGTGCATTTTGAGGTTTAAACTCCTAGCATTTAGCAGCATGGCCCTCAGTTTATCATCACTAGTACTTGTTATGGTGGTGGATTTGTTTTTTGAGCCTTGCCTAAAAAAGGCACTATGGGAGTGGCAAGAGCCTTTGCCAGTATCCTGAATCCCAAGGGTGACAGGTGCAAGCCATCTCTGGCGAAGCATCGAGGCTTGTCGAGCATGTCATCCCAGGCAAACAGATACTGGATCCCCTTTGAATGACACCAAAAACTTAGCCAATTGTTGAAATTTTCATTTTTTCTTGTATTGTGGTATCATACTTGGTGAGGGTAAGATGCTACTCAGGGCTAGGGTCATACCTGCCTTGATTACATAATCAGAGAGCTCTTCTATGTCCCTTTTCATGTAGTCCAGGGAGGTACATCTCAGGTCAGTGGATGGGATGTCTGCTTCATATCAGCGGTATTCTCTGCAAGATATGCCTCTCCCTCCAAACTGTTCTGTTAATGTTGCAGAAGAGGTTTAGATCCCCAGACCAAGTATTTCTGATGCCATTTGACTTATCAATGTGCAGAAAATCTATCAGTAATGGGTCAGAGGATACCTTCTATGCCAAACTCAGGTCACCTCTTAGCAAGCTGCATTATAATGATTATAGTGACTGGGCTTTGGATCAGTCCATGTAGGCCATGTTATTTAGACTGTGTAGCCTTTTAAAGAAACACATGAAAAACTGGATCTCCAGGCTGGAAAAATGAAACTGCTGACAGGAATGGTATATAAAATCTTTACTAGTACTTCCCGGTACCTCGGCTCAAAAGCCTTCAACGGAATCATTTTTACACCAAATACAACACCTTTGTATACACATTTGAATAAAAATGAATGGTTACTATTTATGAGATATGATATATTCATACATTTCTGGGTGTTAAACTCATTAATTGTATTTTTTTGTATATTGAGTGTTACACATACATTTGTTTATTAAGGGTTAATATGTAGTACCTAGTTAATGGCATAATGCCATTTGCAATTGAATAATGAGGTAATTATTAGCCTCTCAATTTGTATATAAAGTTGTTGTATTTGGTGTAAAAATTATTCCTTTGAGATCTTTTGAGTCGAGATACTGGGAAGCACTAGTAAAGATTTTATATACCATTCCTGTCAGCAGTTTCGTTTTTCCAGCCTGGAGATCCAGTTTTTCATGCGTTTCTTTGATTGGTTTGGTGCTTTGACAGTTTTCCTTGTATCCTTTTAGTATGGTGTCTCTGCAGGTCTTGCAGTTGTACATGTGTCTGGACAGATGAATGTCAAAAGGGGCAGGATATTCAATGACCGGCTTAATGAGAGCTGATTAAAGGAGGACAAAGACATCTCTAGATGTTGACACAATCCTTTTGTTTATAAACTGTGCAATATAGAAGGACTTTCTTGCAACAATAGATACATGATGTCAAAAGTTAGGTCACTGTCCACATAAGTTCCAAAAATCCTAAACAACTGGGTCAACTTTTAGGGGTGTATTATCAATGTAGTAGTTCTCTGGGGAGGATGACTTCTTTTAGGGGTGTATTATCAATGTAGTAGTTCTCTGGGGAGGATGACTTCCCAAAGGATAGAATGATGCATTTTTGGCATTTAGCCTCAGTCCATGATTTTGTTGCCATTTATTTATTCCAAACCATCTTTCCTGCAGGATGGCTAAGTTATTTTTTTTTTGGGGGGGGGTTAATTACTGCTTCTAGCTTGCATTCTTCTACAAACATAGTGAGCCAGAGCCCTTTGGTATTGTTTTTCACTTCAGAAAAATAGACGCCAAACAGAAGAGGTCACAACGCAGAACCCTGGTGAATTCCACTGGTGACTAATTTCTTTGTGTAGGTAACTTCTGCTCTTTTGGTTATCTGATACCTATCTTTGAGCCAAATGTCAAGCCATTGGGTGATATAGGGATTTATTCATAATTTATTTAACTTATTTGTTATGCCTGACTAAGGAATTGTTTCAAAAGCTTTGGCCATGCTGAGAAATGCTGTATGTACTGTTTTGCCTTCATCCACGGGTTTGGTAACCTTTTCAAAAAAATCCACTAGGATGAGTAAGCATGACCTACCCTTGACAAATCCAAACTGAGATGTGTCCAATGTTTGACGGTTCCAAATATCCAGATGGATTCATTCCATATTAAGACTTTCCATGACTTTGTATATGGGGCTGCTCAAACATATGGGTCTGTATTTGCCTGGGTTTGTGGAAGGTTCTCCCTTATTCAGGGAAATGACTGCAGCTGCTCTCCATTTGCTTGGTACAAAAACTATATGGAGGATAAGGTTGAAAATTATTGTTTGAGAAATGACTAAATCATGCTTCGTGCTATTTAAGTTGCATCCAGGAATATTGTCAGGACCCATTGATGTAATATTTTTAGTTTTTGATTGCACTTTTAGGACATGGTCTTGTGTGATAGCCAGAGTCGAGCCAGTTTCAGGTATATCTTGAGGAACAGAGAGAGGGGAGAGAGCAGTAAAGTTAGAGATAAATTTATTGCCAGTAGTTTTGGTATAGTGTAGGCAACATCAGTCACAGTCAGCTTAGTGCTTTGCTGTGTTATAATTTTGAGATTACAAACATAACTAAAAATGCCTTGTGATTGTCCTTGGCTCGGGCAGCTATTTGTGCCTCAAACTTGGCTTTGGTGGATTTTTTTAATCCCCTGAGTCATTTGTTTATTTCAGTGACAAGGGCTCTAACATTCTTGGAATTACTCTCCTTACTTTTGGTCAAAATTCTTTATCTTTTATTACAAAGCTTGTTAATAGTATGGTTCAATCATGTGGGTTTGTTTCTGGGATTTGCCCTGCAGTTTCTACTTGGTACAACTACATCTATGCAGCTGTCTACATGCTGGTATAGTGTGGTGGTATACATTTCTGCATATTCAGAAGAATTAACTGGTTTTCTGGGGATATGAAGCTTGCCAATGTATCACTTAGGAGCAGGTAGTATCTCTTAAAGAAACTTCTAATAGTATCTTTGCTGGAAGGGATCTCTGCTTTAAGTTTTAAGTTGAAGGAGATGTATGGTACTGTGAAAGATTCTCCCATATTAGTAAAGACAAGATCCAAGATGTTATTCCCTCTAGCGGGAATTTGTATTGACAGAGTTCAGGAATCTCTGTTCTTGAGCACTAGTAGAGGTGTAGACTTCCCAGTATGTACTTGGATAGTTAGATCACCTAGGAAAATGGTATTGGGATTAATGCATAGTGAGTTTAGTTGCTGTAGATAGGTGTTTTGGCTTTCTTCTGTCATAGAGAGATTTCTACAGCTAGCTAATTTGTAGTACGGGATGTTTATGATGGTTATTTGCACAACATGATGGTCTAGTGCATCATGATGGTTTACCAGCCTTAATATGAGTCTCTTATGGATTTAGATTGCTACACCTCCTCCTTTGTCCCCTCTTTTGCAGTAGCTGGTTTAAACATGTGGAAGGTGCTATAGCCATGTACAGCAAGAGTGATCTCCACTATTTTAAGGCACATATGAATCATTACACAGATGTCAGCTAAAATTATAAATATTTTTTCACTTGTTCTTTTCTGCACACATGCATTTTTTTATACTTCAGGCAAAGGGTATACCAAAAATATGCAAATCTACAAATTGAAATATCAGAAGTATTTTTCCGTCATGTAGCATGACATGGAAAATGTGCTATTTACTTCATCATATATGAGTTCTCATAGCTAAATACTAGGTCATCAGTCAAGCCGAGTATCACAAGCATAGCCAGTAACCAGAGAGCAGAATCAAACTCTGTATCCTTGTATTTGTGAGAATGACCTTAACCATTACAACAGCCCTCCCTCCAAACTGCCGGATATGGCCATTTTTTCTGATCCTTTTGTGTTCCTACTATATGTCTTATTTGTATATGTTTATCTGTGTGTGTGTGTGTGTGTGTGTGTGTGTGTGTGTGTGTGTGTGTGTGTGTGTGTGTGTGTGTGCGTGCACGAGCATGTTTGTAATACACAATCTCACACATGCAACCCATTGCAAACCTTTGTTTCTCTTTCTCACGTGATAATGAGCACACGCAGACACACTCACATGCACTCACACCCCCATATACATGTATGTACGAGTGTTTACTAATACCACAACATTTTGACTTTCACATAAATCTCTACTCTTCTTCATAAGATGAATGCTCCAAGTTCAGCTGGTTAAACATTCAGACTGCAGTTTACATTAAAGCCTTGTATTATTCTCTCAGTGTTCTGGACAATTACAACCACTTGCAATATACTTTGTCTCTATGATAATATTATGCACACATTTTCTTTATAATAGTGCCCATCAGGATCTAGTCAGAAAGAAAAAATTCATAAAAGTTAGAGGACCAGTAGCCAACATCCTTTTGAAATAAATCACCTAGAGCAATGTTACTTTGATCTTATAAAAATGTATGAGACTGCCTATTCCTGTGATATGCTTCTTACCAGAATACTTTAAGTGCTTCACCTCCTGGAGAGGGCAATTCTGAGTCTGTAAAAGTAATGAATATTAATACGTAGAAAACATTTATTTCGATGGCTAAAGTGGCCCTCCTGTATGATGGGTTTTATTTCTGCTCTCCACATGGACACTGAAAGAACTGAAATGGAGGATAGGTATGAGACAGCAAATAACATATGCAATAATAACACCACTACAAACAAAATCACCTCATATGTTCAGTATGGAATTCTGTTAAGAAATATCATGTTTAATATTGTTTATATGGCATTTCATTCATAAATGATTACATGTTTATTATATTTATCCAAATGAGTACTTTAAGAAACAAATGAATACTTTAAAAATAAATGCAGAGTTACTCATGAAATGAGTCCCAATTTTAAATGCAAAAAAAAATTTTGCAAATGTATTTTTAAATTGGAAGTCATCTTATTTTAATTGCAGAATTTCATTATCAAAAGAAATTATTTTCTTGTTATTAAGTTGTGTCCACACTATGCGTAACACACACTGCATTTTCTTTAGAGCAACTCAAACGAGTTATTGTTACTATAAGTACTAAATTATATGCCTTTTAACAAAGCATGTGTGCGTGTGTGAATATATATGTCTGTGTGTGTGTGTGGGTGGGTGTGCGTGTGTGTTTGTGTATATATATATATATATATATATATATATATATATATATATATATATATTTATGGATAGATAAGATATATAGACAGAGTCCAATTTATTTAGATGCAGATACAGATAGATATATCTCTATCTCTATCTGCACATATATAGATACAGATATATCTATTATCTATCTATCTATGCATCTATCTATACACAGAAACTAGATGATTGTGTATCATGAGGCTGGATTATTAAAATAGCAAATATCATATCTAATTATCAATTCCCAGTTTCATGTGCTGTACAGAACAGTAAAAAAAATTATGAAACCAGCAGATAGCATAATAAGGAGTATCCCATTTTTGCTGCTGCTGTCTGTTATTACAGGCAGTATACATATTTATTATTAAGATTCATGGAACAAGGCTGCGCAATTCCCAATAGGGGTGTTGGGCTACTTGCTTGGTTTGTAGCTATCAGTTTCAATGGAACATTTTTATATATGATTTTGTAATGACCTCAGTCATAATAAAACATGCTATGAATGTTATCAAATATGCTCACACACACACACACACACACACACACACACACACACACACACACACACACACACACGTACACATACGTACACACACACACACGCATACACACACACCTACACTCACCCACACACATGCACCCACACGCACCCACATGCACCCACACGCACCCACACACAGCCACACACACACACAACCACACACACCCACACACACCCACACACACTCACACACACACATCCACACACTCCCACACACAAACACACACACCCACACACACACACATCACACCCACACACACACTCACACACACACACACACACACACACACACACACACACACCCACAAACACCCCCCCCCCCCCCCCACACACACACACACACACACACACACACACACACACACACACACACACACACACACACACACACACACACACACACACACACACACACACACACACACACACACACACAACCACACACACTCACACCCAACAACACACACATGCACACACACACACCCACACACTCCCACACACACACACTCACACCCACTCACACCCACCCACACACACACACACACACACACACACACACACACACACACTCTCACACACACTCACACACACCCACACACACCTACACACACCCACACACACACACACACACACACACACACACACACACACACACACATACACCCACACAGACACACACACACCCAGACACACACACACACACACACACACACACACACACACACACACATATATATATATATATATATATACACGTAAAAATTAAAACAAACACACCCACCAAAGCAAATGTCTATCCCCTGTCTTCAAGAAAAGTTATAATAAATCCAAAAACGATGAACAGGGAGAGGCAAACAAACAGCTCACTATAATAATCCAGTTTTAGTTATAAACAGATACAAATTAATCTATTGTGTACACAGGTAAGCACTTTCACCAAAGCTTCTTCAGACCTTAAAAACTTCCCGCCTTACAAACATTTCTTTTTATACAGATCATATGACCATGTTTCAATTAAACTATTAACTTGTTTAAACGAGCCTTTTGTCAATCATCTCTACTGAAAACACAATATTCAAACATTATTACATTACTAATTATTGTTTTTTTAAAAACTCTAAAACAAACACTTGTCCGTATATTATTATACTTCTATAACACATGTATATTCCTGGTTTGTGCAGATTTTAATATTGACACTAGTTCAAATCTAAAATCGCTCTAATAAACACATTATTCAACGGAGTTTGTGTTTGAGGTCCCCCATGTTAGATTCGTGAAATTTAACATTTATACATTTTTAAGTGTTTCCAGATAAAGATTTCAACTTTGGTAAAAATCAAAAAAAATAAGAGATAATGATTATATGTTCTCTATATAAAATATTCTAAATGATTTTTTAAAAATGACTTACATTAAACTACTAGTAACTAACTAAATTAATAAAATATTATTACTAACAAACCAATAGTATCACTCAAGTTACTACTACTTGATGTATATTAAGTGACAACACCATTGCTACAATAAAATAGGACTCTGCGTATATTATCAGACACATATAGGGTCATATATATTGCGCAACTAATATACATAAAAAGTACAATGAACTATAAAAACTCGATATCTCACAGATACGTGTTTATATAGCTCGTGTCACATTTAAACTCATTCCTAGGGGATATCAAAAAATATATCCCTGTACAAACCACAATCATCAATCAAATAATAATTCATTACGAATTATATAAAATGTATATATATTTTGCTTAACATGGGTATAGTGTTCACACGAGCTGACAATCATAACTAAAGTGCGCAAAACAAGTTTATCTATAAAACTATTGCCCAAGAACATTTTTAAAAGTACTATCTGGTCTTATATCCCTACATTAACTAAATAACAGAAAGAACTGACCACATAAAACTATTGTTGAAAACACTCATGAGCACCATGCTCCAAAACACATAATCAAAATCAGAATAAACTGGCCATAAGGAGCGCTACATGTATCTAGATAGTATATCTAAAAACGTCAAGCAATGTTAACATTCATCTAAAAGTTTGTCATAATATGTAGATTTTAGAAATGTGTTGATGCATAATGGTTCAATCCAAACATAGCATAGCATTTTGTTGGGTATATAATTACCCCATGGAACATAATTACGCTAAATTCCTGGATGTCTATTCAAAAAATATATATGAGGCTATTCAATACTTACTTAAACTATATAATACTTCTGACGCTACTTCATATGGTAGCGGTTTGAAAATATTATCTAACCAATCTACTTAAAATTGAACTATACAGTAAACAAAGATGTGCCCAAAATCTAACTAATAAAAATGTATATATGTATATATATCTATCTATATAATAAGTTTAACAGGATATTTAATAAATCCTTTGCTATATATATAAATGGTTGTACCAACCCGTGAATTACATAAGATTAATTATTAATTTATTATGACTAACAATCAATCTACTACCACTCATTATGATTAGATGCAAAATCATATAAAAATCATATAAATAACACTAAATCTGAAGATCTATTATTATTTTCTAACCTTTACTCTTCTATTCTTAAGGATTGGTTTAATTGTTGCTCTCTCATTTAGGCCTCTACCCTTGTCTGTTCTAAGTCTGATAATCCAACTAATCTCTTTATTTTCTGTGGCATTTCTAATGTTTCCTTCTCTTATTTTAGGTGTGTACACATCCATCACCTTAAATTTAAAAGTATGGTCTGGGCCTTCCAAATGCACATGTTTCGCTAACGCATTATTTTCATAATTTATTCTTATGGCATACAGATGTTCTCTTATCCTGTTTTGAAATTTCCGGTCAGTTTTGCCTTCATAAAATGATAGGCACCTCTGAGAATTAGCCAGGTATACTACATGCATGGTATTGCAATCTGCTGTGACTTTAAAATAGTGCCTATTTCCTGAGTCTGGGTGTATAAATTCTGAGCTCTCATCTATGTAAGGGCAGTATCTACAGCTGCCACATGGCATGGTCCCTCTATGACCCTTGATGCTAGCATCTCTTGTCTGATGACATAACAGCCTTTTAAGATTTGGTTTGTTCTTAAATAAATAACCTGGTTCTAACCCTACTATTTTCCTTATATCCTGATCTATAGTCAGAATACGCCAGTGTTGTTGAATAATTTTCTTTATATCTTGATTGTCTGTTGTGTAAAACATGGGTATGCATAACCACTGACTCTCTTCACTGGAAACCTTCGTTGTTGTTATGGTATCTGAAAAATAAGGTGCCGCCCTGTCCAATCTCATCATTTGCATATCTTGTATATTCTCTTCTATATCCTTGTCTTTGTATCAATGTTTAACTAATCTATCTCTAAATAAATTCATTTCTTCCATGTATCCCTCATCTGTGGCATTTAACCGTGATATTCTCTTAGCTTGTCCTTTAATTATATTATTAAAAATGTACTGCGGATGCATGCTTTGTCTATGGAGTATTGCATTTTTATAACATTTCTTCCTAAAAACGCCTGTATTAATATAATTATCCATTACCCTTTCAACATATACATCTAAGTATTCCACTTTTGTATATGAGGCATTAAAGAAGAATTTTAGACAATCAGTCATTTTATTCATTTTTGAAATACTTTCATATAGCTTTTGTTCATCTCCTTCCCAAATAAGGAAGACGTCGTCTACAAAATGATAAAAGGTCACATGACCTTTAAACCAGGTTTCTTCAAACAAAAATTCTTCTCCCCAAAATGCTAGGAACATGTTGGCGTAGCTATTGGCACAAGAAGTGCCCATAGCTACACCTTCACATTGAATATATATGGTGTTCTGGAAAACAAAAACATTATTATTGAGTATCAGCTCCAAAAACAATCCTATAAGTTGAATATTGGACTCACTGTATTCACTATGTTTGGTCAAATACCTTTTGATGAATTCTATACCTAGGTCATTGGGAATAATGGTAAATAAAGACTGAACATCCAGAGTGACGAACAGCATGTTAGTTTGCATAGGTGTATTACTAGTAAATTCATATAAATCCATAAGAAATTGTTTAGTATCTTTCAGTACTACTTTGTTGTTATTTAGTACTGGCCTCAGCTGTTTTTCTATATAGAGTGAGAATGTCTCTGTACACCAACCTCTCCTTGAGACTATTGGTCTCACGGGGGGTTCTGTTGGATTTTTATGTACCTTAGGTATACCTTGTATCTCAAGTATCAATGGATGTTCTACCTCAAAACATTTTGCTAATTCATAGGTAATCCGATTATTACTAGTTAGCTCACTTAAAACTTGAGCTATATTTATTTTGATACTCTCATCTACTCTTTTATCTATTATGCTGTAATATTGTGTGTCTTTCAACATATCTTCCATCACTCTGGTATATTCTGTCTTATCCATTATTACCAAGGGTCCTCCTTTGTCAGCTGGTCTAAACACTATAGTATGATCTCCCTGTAGTCTTTGTAAAGCTTTCATCTTATTATAATTCAAGTTACACCTAGATTTAGTGTGACCTTGCTTGTTTTTCTTGTTATATAGACTATGCACGTCTTCCTCTACTAGATTATAAAACGCCTCTACCAATGGATGGTTAATTGGCACAAATTGACTTGGTTTTGTAAAAGGACAGGTATCCCTGCCTACATGATTTCTATAAAGAAGTTTCAACATAACATTTCTAACATATAATTTCATATCTGCCAAAACATCTGTGAGTTGAATTTACTCGTAGGAATGAAATTCAACCCTTTGTTAATTACATTCAATTTATAATTATCAAAGTCTCGATGTGATAAATTCCAGACTAGGCAACCCTCATCTGGTTCCACATTTTCTTGAGAGTATGATTGGTTTCCCTCTCTGTTGATAATTTTCTCTTTTGGTGTCCTCTGCTCTCCGAGCGATTCCTCCTTACCCCCTTCTCCTTGGAAATGGGAAGGGGGAGTTGTTGAAAACCCATAGGATTATCAATGTTATTAACAATGGGGTTATTTCCAATGATGTTAACATGTCCGACTTTGGGTCGTACCATTGGTTGTTCATTCATTATATCATTTGGGGCAGCCCATGTTCTTGTATTTGGACTAATGATGGGGGTGAACTTGAGACGCTTGGCACAATACTTCTGATGCCAAACGGCACTATTACTAATTGTTTTACGTTTAGTAGATATATCAAGGATCTCATTAGTACCTGCTCCCTTCTGAACTACATCTATACCGGTCGATGTTAACGGAGAAGATGGTTGAATATTGTGGTGGTTCCAAGACTCAGTCTCTCTTACAGAATTATTAATATGCTGTCTATTGGCCAAGTTGGGTCTAGGCCAAGTAAAGACATTACCAAGCGGGAAATCCTGGATGTCACGATCCAACTTGGTACATTTTTTCTGTATCAGCCATTTCTCATAGACCATAATAGTGTCTAATGTGGTAGATAGAGCTTTGTTTACTAAATCTGTATTAAAATCAGCATATAACTTCTTCTGTTGTTTCAGTATAGATTCTTTCAATGCATTCTCTTCAGGTATAAAAAACTCTATTAATAAATGTAAATAATTCTGGCTCACCTCTAAATTAAGTTCTTGCCATTTGGCTAACAGCTCAGGATATTGTTCACCATAGGTGGGAATCTTTAATACTCGCAAACCTCTGGGAATGATGCCTTTGCTTAGGCATGTCTCAAAATGCTGGCGCTGTGTTGTTAATCTTTTCAGCTTGAAAGAATCCATTTCTATTTTCTACATAGATAATCTTAGCTGTTCTAAAGCATTAATGTCCACAGACTCATGTATCGCTGTATTATTGCCGCCATACAGAAGTAAAGGATTGTCTTCACTTTTAATGCATGTAGTAAACTTGGAAAACAGGCATTCGCCACCGATAGATGCATTTGATATTTGCTTATTATTAGTGTCCAGTACATTGAGGTCATTATTTACATTAGTTATATTCACCTCGACTCTTTCGGGCCCACCGGGTCTGTAGTCAAGTTCTATTTGCAGATTATCCTCAGCCATGTCTCTGTGGGGTGTGTAAACGAAACAAGATACGAACGTAAAAATTAAAACAAACACACCCACCAAAGCAAATGTCTCTCCACTGTCTTCAAGAAAAGTTATAATCAATCCAAAAATGATAAACAGGGAGAGGCAACCAAACAGCTCACTAAAATAATCCAGTCTTAGTTATAAACAGATAAAAATTCATTTATTGTGTACACAGGTAAGCGCTTTCATCAAAGCTTCTTCAGACCTTAAAAACTTCCCGCCTTACAAACATTTCTTTTTATACTGATCGTATGACCATGTTTCAATTAAACTATTAACTTGTTTAAAGGAGCCTTTCATCAATCATCTCTATGAAAACACAATATTCAAACATTATTACATTACTAATTACTGTTTTTTTAAAAACTCTAAAACAAACACTTGTCCGTATATGATTATACTACTATAACACATGTATATTCCTGGTTTGTGCAGATTTTAATATCGACACTAGTTCAAATCTAAAATCGCTCTAATAAACACATTATTCAATGGAGTTTGTGTTTGAGGTTCCCCCATGTTAGATTCGTGAACTTTAACATTTATAAATTTTTAAGTGTTTCCAGATAAAGATTTCAACTTTGGTAAAAACCAAAAAAATAAGAGATAATGATTATATGTTCTCTATATAAAATATTCTAAATGATTTTTTAAAAATCACTTACATTATGCTACTAGTAACTAACTAAATTAATAAAATATTATTACTAACAAACCAATAGTATCCTCAAGTTACTACTACTTGATGTATATTAAGTGACAACACCATTGCTACGATAAAATAGGACTCTGTGTATATTAGCAGATACATATAGAGTCATATATATTGTGCAACTAATATACATAAAAAGTACAATGAACTATAAAAACTCGATATTTCACAGATACGTGTTTATATAGCTTGTGTCACATTTAAACTCATTCCTAGGGGATATCAAAAAATATATCCCTGTACAAACCACAATCATCAATCAAATAATAATTCATTACGAATTATATAAAATGTATATATATTTTGCATGGGTATAGTGTTCACACGAGCTGACAGTTATAACTAAAGTGCGCAAAACAAGTTTATCTATAAAACTACTGCACAAGAAAATTTTTAAAAGTACTATCTGGTCTTATATCCCTACATTAACTAAATAACAGAAAGAACTGACCATATAAAACTATTGTTGAAAACACTCATGAGCACCATGCTCCAAAATACATAATCAAAATCAGAATAAACTGGTCATAAGGAGCATTACATGTATCTAGATAGTATATCTAAAAACATCAAGCAATGTTAACATTCATCAAAAAGTTTGTCATAATATGTAGATTTTAGAAATGTGTTGATGCATAATGGTTCAATCCAAACATAGCATAACATTTTGTTGGGTATATAATTACCCCAATGGAACATAATTACGCTAAATTCCTGGATGTCTATTCAAAAAATATATATGAGGCTATTCAATACTTACTCAAACTATATAATACTTCTGATGCTACTTCATATGGTAGCGGTTTGAAAATATTATCTAACCAATCTACTTAAAATTTAACTATACAGTAAACAAAGATGTGCCCAAAATCTAACTAATAAAAATTTACATATGTATATATATCTATATAATAAGTTTAACAGGGTATTTAATAAATCATTTGCTATATATATAAATGGTTGTACCAACCCGTGAATTACATAAGATTAATTATTAATTTATTATGACTAACAATCAATCTACTACCACTCATTATGATTAGATGCAAAATCATATAAAAATTTTATTTATTTATTTTATTTTATTTTACATTTGTTTACCGGGCTAGTCCAACTGGATACATTTCCATTTTCAGCAGAGGCCCGGGGAGAAAAGCTCCACGTTGAAGTTAATACAAACAAACTCTTTTACATAAAGAAAGTAATTAGTTAGTAAAATACATCAGAAATAAGGTTTATTCTAAATTCTAGTAATTAAAAAATATAAATAAGTAAGCACATTAACTCAAATTTCTTTACAGTACAAGATTGGAGAGATTATACTTTAATAAAAAATATTCAAGAAGAGTTTAATTAAAAAGTAAGTGTAAACCACAGAGAGGAGTATATACATTCATAACAGAGGCTAAATACCAAGGGAGAGGTAGAGAAAAAAGACTACTCAAGGGCAAAGAGTAGAAACAGGGGAGAGAAGGAGATTTAGAGAAAAGTAGTCAGTAGAATCATGAGATTAGTCAGGATTGATGCATGGGCATAGCCAGATTGTTTTTAGATGTTGTTTGAGCTTTTGTTTAAAGAGGAAGGGTGATGAGATAGAAGTTAGAGTGGCTGGTAGACGATTCCAGTATTTACCTATAGTGTTGGTGAAAAGTGAATCACCTGCTATGTTATTGGACTTACTTATCTTGACCAGAAGTTTGTTAGAGGAGCGTAAAGAATTGAGGTTAGAATAAGGAGAAATAAGGTCAGACAGTATAGGAGTATTTTTAGGTTGGTAAAAAATTCTGTGAACAAAAGTGAGTTGGGAGAGTAATAGTGTATTTTCTAGTTCAAGCCAGTGTAGTTGTTGTAGGTTGTGACAGTGGTGAGTTCAAAATGGGTTTCCGGTGGCAAATCTAGCAATGCTATAGTATGCATTTGCTAGTTTAGTAAGGTTATTTTTCTTTAGGTTTGTGTATATGGATGAGGCATAGAGAAGAGTAGAAATAAGATGAGAGTGTGCAAGTGTGATTTTTGCTTGTGGAGTTAAGAAGGTTTTAATTCTATATAAGGAGCCAAGCTTTCTATTAACAGTTTTAATAGTGTTATTAATATGATTATCAAAAGTGAGGTTATTGTCAATTAAAATACCCAATAGCTTAGTGGTAGAGTCAGGGGCTATATGTGTGCCATTGTTGGATGTAATTGTGAAGTCTAAGAGGGGAGACTTAATATTAGGCCTGAAGAGTAGGAGTTTGTTTTTTTTAGCATTCAAAAGGAGGCAGCGTTTCAAGAACCATGCCTCAACTGTGCTAAATACATTCTGTGTGAGGGTTAGTAGTTCAAGGGAGGAGTTTGCAGAGCATATGAGTGTGGAGTCGCCTGCATATTGAATACAAGTAGCTTGAGGTATTGCTGCATGTAAGTCATTTATGAATAAAGAGAAGAGGAGAGGTCCTAGGATGGACCCCTATGGTACTCCAAGAGAGACTGGCAGAAGGGATGAAAGAGTATTATCCCATCATATAAATAACACAAAATCTGAAGATCTATTATTATTTTCTAACCTTTACTCTTCTATTCTTAAGGATTGGTTTAATTGTTGCTCTCTCATTTGGCTAACAGCTCTGGATATTGTTCACCATAGGTGGGCATCTTTAATACTCGCAAACCTCTGGGAATGATGCCTTTGCTTAGGCACGCCTCAAAATGCTGGCACTGTGTTGTTAATCTTTTCAGCTTGAAAGATTTCATTTCTATTTTCTCTATCAATAATCTTAGCTGTTCTAAAGCATTAATGTCCACAGACTCATGTATCGCTCTATTATTGCTGCCATACAGAAGTAAAGGATTGTCTTCACTTTTAATGCATGTAGCAAACTTGGAAAACAGGCATTCGCCACCGATAGATGCATTTGAAATTTTCTTATTATTAGTGTCCAGTACATTAAGGTCATTATTTGCATTAGTTATATTCACCTCGACTCTTTCAGGCCTGGCTAATTGTCAGAGGTGTCTATCATTTTATGTAGGCAAAACTGACCGGAAATTTCAAAACAGGATAAGAGAACATCTGTATGCCATAAGAATAAATTATGAAAATAATGCGTTAGCGAAACATGTGCATTTGGAAGGCCCATACCATACTTTTAAATTTAAGGTGATAGATGTGTACACACCTAAAATAAGAGAAGGAAACATTAGAAATGCCACAGAAAATAAAGAGATTAGCTGGATTATCAGACTTAGAGTAGACAAGGGTAGAGGCCTAAATTAAACCAATCCTTAAGAATAGAAGAGTAAAGGTTAGAAAATAATAATAGATCTTTGGATTTCGTGTTATTTATATGATTTTGCATCTAATCATAATGAGTGGTAGTAAATTGATTGTTAGTCATAATAAATTAATAATTAATCTTATGTAATTTACAGGTTGGTACAACCATTTATATATATATATATATATATATATATATATATATATATATATATATAGCAAAGGATTTATTAAATATCCTGTTAAACTTATTATATAGATATATATACATATATACATTTTTATTAGTTAGATTTTGGGCACATCTTTGTTTACTGTATAGTTAAATTTTAAGTAGATTGGTTAGATAATATTTTCAAACCACTACCATATGAAGTAGCATCAAGTATTATATAGTTTGAGTAAGTATTGAATAGCCTCATATATATTTTTTGAATAGACGTCCAGGAATTTAGCGTAATTATGTTCCATGGGGTAATTATATACCCAACAAAATGCTATGCTATGTTTGGATTGAACCATTATGCATCAACACATTTCTAAAATCTACATATTATGACAAACTTTTTGATGAATGTTAACATTGCTTGATGTTTTTAGATATACTATCCAGACACATGTAGCGCTCCTTATGACCAGTTTATTCTGATTTTGATTATGTATTTTGGAGCATGGTGCTCATGAATGTTTTCAACAATAGTTTTATATGGTCAGTTCTTTCTGTTATTTAGTTAATGTAGGGCAATAAGACCAGATAGTATTTTTAAAAATGTTCTTGGGCAGTAGTTTTACAGATAAACTTGTTTTGCGCACTTTAGTTATGATTGTCAGCTCGTGTGAGCACTATACCCATGTTAAGCAAAATATATATATACATTTTATATAATTTGTAATGAATTATTATTTGATTGATGATTGTGGTTTGTACAGGGATATATTTTTTGATATCCCCTAGGAATGAGTTTAAATGTGACATGAGCTATATAAACACGTATCTGTGAGATATCGAGTTTTTATAGTTCATTGTTCTTTTTATGTATATTAGTTGCGCAATATATATGACTCTATATGTATCTGCTAATATACACAGAGTCCTATTTTATTGTAGCAATGGTGTTGTCACTTAATATACATCAAGTAGTAGTAACTTGAGTGATACTATTGGTTTGTTAGTAATAATATTTAGTTAGTTACTAGTAGTATAATGTAAGTGATTTTTAAAAAATCATTTAGAATATTTTATATAGAGAACATATAATCATTATCTCTTATTTTTTTGGTTTTTACCAAAGTTGAAATCTTTATCTGGAAACACTTAAAAATTTATAAATGTTAAAGTTCACGAATCTAACATGGGGGAACCTCAAACACAAACTCCATTGAATAATGTGTTTATTGGAGCGATTTTAGATTTGAACTAGTGTCGATATTAAAATCTGCACAAACCAGGAATATACATGTGTTATAGAAGTATAATCATATACGGACGAGTGTTTGTTTTAGAGTTTTTAAAAAAACAATAATTAGTAATGTAATAATGTTTGAATATTGTGTTTTCAGTAGAGATGATTGACGAAAGGCTCATTTAAACAAGTTAATAGTTTAATTGAAACATGGTCATATGATCAGTATAAAAAGAAATGTTTGTAAGGCGGGAAGTTTTTAAGGTCTGAAGAAGCTTTGGTGAAAGCACTTACCTGTGTACATAATAAATGAATTTTTATCTGTTTATAACTAAGACTGGATTATTATACTGAGCCTTTTGGTTGCCTCTCCCTGTTCATCGTTTTTGGATATATATATATATATATATATATATATATATATATATATATATATATATATATATATATATATATATATATATATATATATAGCATAATCATTTCCACTGCATTTTGTCAAACATACATTTGGTCAACAAATGTTAGGAGTGATAGAAATTGTTGAAAGTACATAATGTCCAACATTGAACATCATGAAGGTATGTTTCATTGAGACAGTTAAGTGGCTTTGGAAGCTGCTTTGGAGCAGATGGATTAGAGTTGAATGTGTTTGTGTACAAGTATGTACATTTAATTGTTAAGATCAGGGTTAGGTAAGGTGACAGATGTTATGTACTTGCTTGTAGGTGCATGTATTTTGGAATTATGGTCCAGGTTAAGTACCTGGATAAGTGAAACAAAACAGCTCTAGGAATCTCAGATAAAATGTATAGATTCCTTTTATTACCTAAACCACAATGAGTTTCTAAACTTTCACAAATGCTTTAACAAGTTGTTACATACTGAAACAAAATCTAACCACTTAAATACTATTCATTCAACCAATTTATCAATTAACAATTAAATCATTCATTTAAGCAAATAAAATAGAGGCATTGTAATATATATGTGTGTATATCTATGTAAATAAAAATGTAAATGTCCGTTTGTTCAAAATCTTAAATCTCTGAAAGTTCTTCACCGTTTGCTTTGAAATTTTCACAGAATGTTGCATTCAAATACGCACGTGTTTTTATATACCTACTATTATATAGATGTCACACATTGCATTTGAATACGTGCCTGTTTTTATATACCTACTATGGATTCTATATATTTGTATACAGATATGTAATTTTATATGTTTTTGTTATAACTTTCTTTCTTCTTCTTTTTCAGTGCAATCGATCTGCTTTAGTTCATTCAAATAATGCCTCGCAGGAGATCAAACTTAGGTCGTCATACTCATAGAGCGGAAGCAGTGCGATGAGTAATTGCACATCAAACTGAGGAAGAACGGGCATCAGGAAACGAGCGAAACAGACAAAGAGTGGCTCAAATACGTGCCGAGGAAGCAGCAGAGCAATGTGCAGCCAGACTTGAGGATGCACGGTTGTGAGCAAGGCGATCGAATTCTGCAGCTTCAGACCTGCTTTGTTCTCCTCGATCGACACCAGCGGATGAAATAAATGCTTGCCTGAAATACTCTACTTTGTGGCGACACATAAAGATGTTAAAATTAACTACAAATATGTGTGTCCAGCTGCAAAACGATCGATCAGCTGAGATATTCTCACATCAATTGCTGGAAATTGGGAACAGAAAGGTGCCGGTTGATCTGACCTCAGGATGAATTTTATTGCCTCATAACTTTTGCAATGTAGTGACATCAAAAGAAGAATTGGTTGAAAAAGTATTTCCCAATATTCAAACCAATTATAAGAATCACGAATGGCTGACTGAACGAGCTATTCTTGCGACCAAGAACAAAGACGTCTACGAACTTAACAATATTATTCAGTCTAACATTCAAAGTGAGGCAGTCACATACAAGTCCATCGACACTGTTGTGGAAGCAGATGAAGCGGTTAATTATCCAACAGAATTTTTGAATTCACTCGATCTGCCAGGTATGCCACCGCACGTACTGCAATTGAAAATCGGCATGCCAATTATCATATTGCGAAATATCAACCAGCCAAAGCTTTGCAACGGCACGCGGTTTGCAGTAAAAAAAATAATGAGCAACGTCATAGAAGCAACAATCTTGACAGGACCTTTCAAAGGTGAAGATGTCCTCATTCCTCGCATTCCTATGTTTCCAACGGATATGACATTTCAATTTAAGAGATTGCAATTCCCAATTCGATTGGTGTTTGCAATCACCATCAACAAAGCTCAATGCCAATCTTTAGAATTGTTGCGGTTTAGATCTACACACGGATTGCTTCTCACATGGACAATTATATATTGCGCATTCTAGAGTTGGCAAACCAGACAATCTCTATATCTGCACAGACAATGGAACAACAAAAAATATTGTATACCCACAAGCATTGTGAAATTAGACATATTAGAAACGTGCGCTTTCTTTTTTCTTTCTTTTCCATTTAACCAGACTGAGCCACAGCAACATGTGGCCGGGTACAGCTAGTATATGAATAAAAAGATTTTTGGGTAAATACCTACATGGAAAAAAATGTCCTGTTTTAGAAAATGGAAATGTGCAGAGTGTCCAAGCCTTGTTTTGGGCGCACATGTCTTCAGACAGGATGGTGTGCATTTGTCTAGATGAGGGAAGAGAATTTTTGCAGCAGACACTAGGCAGGATTTCTGCCCTGTCAAATATTTAACAACCCACAGATAGCAACATTTGATGTCTCTCTGATGGTTGTTAATGTTAAGAGCAATAATAATAAAGTTTTTTTATTAATTGGAAAATTTGCTACATTCCAACAAGCTTGATGTTGTTATTGTTTGTGAAACATGGTTAAAGAACAATGACTGGAAACCAGTTCTGTCAGGGTATAAATGTTTTTTACTGTAACAGACATTCTAATAAAAGGTCCAGTGGAGGTATTAGGATAGGAATTAATGATAGCTATGACACCTGTGATTATTACTTGTTCAATGATAACACCAACACTATAGACTGTGTAACTGTGACAATAAAGACAACCCTGGAACATATAATAATTGTTGGAGTGCACAGACCACCAAAGTGCAGATGACCTAGATGAATTCATACATTTCTTACATGAAACACAGGAGGGAATAATAATATTAGGTGGTGACTTAAATTTACCAGAAACAGACTGAAATAATATTGATTCTACAATGTTAGTAAGGAAAATGTTCACAGCATATATTCAGGAACAATTGCTTCAAAAAAACTACCAGGCATGGAACATACTAGACATTGTGTTCCCAAAGAAATTACTGTAACTTCAAGTCAGGTTTTACTGCCATTGATGTGCAGTGATCATGGGGTTATAAAGGTTAATTTGTTGCTAGATAAGTCTGCCAAACTGAAATCCAAGCCAATGCACTGAAGTTTAATCACAGATTATATCTGAAGCAAAACAGTTCACTATGCAAAATTAACTGGAATGAGGTGTTCAGTGGAAAAACTGCAGATGGAATGTGAAAAGTTTGAAAGAGAAATTGCTTGAGTGCAAAAAATAAAAAAAAAATGTTTAACTTCGGGATCTAGGCATACAATATAAGGCAGATATATTTCCATAAGAACAAGATATCTAATTAAGGTGAGAGACAAAAAATAAAAGAAATGGAAGAGAGGTCGAACAACAACTTTGAAAAGTGAAATAAACAAGCTGGACAGATAGATTACATATAGTGTGAGACAAGATCAAGAAAAATTTGAAGGAAATTGATATAAAGATATTGAGCATAATAGGGAACCTTTTTATAGATACATAAGATGTGGAAGGAGTAAAGACAGAACAATAGATAAACTGTGTGCAGATTCTAAAATGTATTCTCAGACTCAACAGATTATAGATATAGTTACAAAATCTTATGCAAAACAGTTTGGGTCCACAAAAGGTATGGTAAGTTGTCCTAGTGACATCCAGGAAACCCCAGATACTGGAATCAAATTAGATTATATTGAAAAAGAACTGCACAAACTGGATCCAAACAAAGCACAGGGAGTAGACGGAATTAGTAACAATGACCTGAAAACACTTCAGCAAGAACTTACAGTACCATTATATCTATTTTTCACTAGGTCAGATAAATATGGGGAGATTTCTCAAGACTGGAGACATGTGCTTATTAAACCTGTTTTTCCGGGAAAGTGAGGATGACAAACCTAGAGTCATATACACCCTTAAGTCTACTTTCATGTTGTGAAAAAATAATGGAGAAGGTAATATTGGATAAGTTATGGTCAGAAATGGATAGATTGGGACTCAAAACCATATATCAGCATGCATATGTTGAAAACAGATTGATTACCACCTGTAATAGCTATGAATGAAAAACTGTGCAGTAATGTAATTTATATAGATTTAACTTCAGCATTTGACAGGGTCATACACATAACACTAATCAATAAAGTAGTACAATTAGGTATTGATGCACTCTTGATAAGATGGATAGCTGCATGGCCTACAAATAAGACATGGCAAGTATCATGCAGTAACTGGGCAAGCAAAATCCTAGGTTACAGTCAGGGTGTCCAACAGGGCTCTGTCCTACGCCTGTCTTTGTTTAGATTGTATCTTTCAGAGCTAACTTTTTCATCTGATGTGTTCTATAGTCTATATGCAGATGACCCAAAATTGGGTAAACTGATTAAATGTGTTACAGATAAGACATATCTGCATAATAACTCGACTAAATTGACCATTTGGCTACAGAAGAATAATATGTCAGTAAATACATCAAAAACTAAGCATACAATATTTGCTAGGCATAAATTGAAAGGTGAATATTTAATACAATGCACAGTGATTGAAACTGTAGACTCATTTAAGGACCTGGATATATGGGTAGATTCCGATAGGAGTTTTTTCTAATCATATCAACCAATTGGTTAATGATAGTTATAGGAGTATAGGATGTATAAAAATATGTATAAAGTCTAGCAAATCAAAAATAATGAAGTCATTGTTTGTTAGTTACATTAGACACAAACTTGAGTATGGAATAACAATATGGAAACCCTATAAGAAAACAAGCATGAGTAAACTGGAAAGAGTACAATAGAAATATATCAAGGGAATCCATGGATGTGAAAATTTAAATGATTATGAAAGACTAAAATATCTGAACTTATACAATGTCTCTTATATATATCAAAGAGAAGATCTTATTTGGTATATAAGGCATTTAATGACAACTACCTCTGGGAATATTTGGGGTTAACAAAATGTACTAGAGAATCATCAGATAACCTTTGTAGAAGCTTCTATAGGAATGAGAAGTGCACTAATTGGTTCTATGACAGAGTAGCTGATGCATGGAACAGACTCCCAAATTACATTAAAGCAAGTACTAGTTTAGATATTTTTAAGAACAGCCAGGCTACTTATTATGGGAACAAGTGTTTTGGTATATTGGCAAACTAGAAGGGCATTAATGCCCATGCTTGAAATATTTGTATGTATGTATGTAAATATATATATATATATATATATATATATATATATATATATATATATATGTGTGTGTGTGTGTGTGTGTGTGTGTGTGTGTGTATATATATATATATATATATATATATACATATATATATATATATATATATATATATATATATATATATATGTAGATATATATATAAATACATGTATTATTTAAAATATTGTCATTTAAAATATTTCATTTTTAATACTGATTTCACACTATTTATAGCAATTAACCTTGGGCTTTTATCATCTCTTAATTTATTTATCCATTTATATTCTAATTGTTTAGTCTTAGACACCAGATCACCTCCTCTTAAATTGAAGGGAAATTGCTGAAGTAGCACGAACTTAAAGGAGTGTGTCTCATTTGTTTCACTTATATGTTTATATAGTGCATTATGATCCCATATTCATTCTTTTAACTTCCATTTTATTTTTCCAATATAGAAAGCTGAAAAAACATTACAGATGGCAATATAAATTAAATTCATATCATTACAATCTGAGCATAAATTGTTACTGTATATACATTTAGTAACGGTATGGATAAATATATTGTTTTAAGTATATATTTACAAAAAGTACAATTTCTACAAGGGTAATGTAGCCTTCCTTTGACTAGCTCGTAAATCATTAGTTATATCTTGCTCCTTATAACACAATTTCTGCTTTAAATTTTTAGATCTCTTATAACTAAAATATGGTTTCTAAATTATATATTCATTTAACACTCCATATTTAAAATATACCAATGTCTATGAATAATTTTCTTAACTACATTTGTATGTATTTTATATGATAAAGTTAATCTCAACTTTTTTCATTAACAGTTTTTACTACCAGATTGTCTGATTTCTGAAAAAAATGGTTTACTTATGTCAAGTAGGCATAACATATGTTTTATCCTTCCTTAGATTAATTTCTTTATATCAGCTGTTCTTAAAATCTAATATTAATTCGTATAGCTGATTATCAAATGTTTCATCATTAGTATTTAATCTATCTATTCATAACATTTGACCAAAAAACAAACTCTGGGTGCATACATGATTTATATAAAATGGCATTTTTTTTAGTTTCCTTGGTATAGACTTTTGTATTAAGTGTGTTGTTTATCTTTTCTAAACTAATATCTAAGAAATGTATAGTGTTTAATGAAAAAAAAATTCTTAAAGTGTAAAAAACTATACTTCCTGTTAAAGACATCAAGTACTCATCCAAAATTAACTTATTACTGCCCCAAATTATAAATACTTATACAACAACTCCTCATTAATATTCCAAAATGTGCATGTTGACTGGTCAGCGTGCACATTGTAAATCAGACTTATACTAATGGAAAAAGGTCCGGTCGCCCGGACTTTTTCCATTAGTATAAGTCTTTTTTTTTTTACAGCAACGGAGAACGCAAGATCTCTGTTGCTTTTTAGAAACTGTCTCGCTATATTAAAGGAGTTTAACATAGCGAGACAGCTTTAAAAAAAATAACGGAGATCTTCCTTTCTCCGTTGCTTTTTTTAAAGCTGTCTCACTATGTTAAATGGGTTTAACATAGTGAGACAGCTTTAAAAAAAGCAAATGAGATTCTCCGTTACTTTTTTTAAAGCTGTCTCGCTATGTTAAACTCCTTTAACATAGCGAGACAATTTGTAAAAAGCAATGGAAATCTTGCTTTCTCCATTGTTTCCACCCACAGCTCTGATGTACTGCATAAGCATACGCATGCGCAGTACATCAGAACTGCCGCAGAATACCAGACAGCTGCGGAAGGGCAGCATGAAGGCATTATACAATGCCATTATTTAAGAAAAGTATTTCTTTTCTTAAATAATGTCATCGTATAATAGCAATAACCCACTTCTGGGTGTGGGTAATGCTGGATTTACCCATGGTTGTCTTTGTTTGGCCACTCTGGCTTTGCCCTCATGAACAAACCACACCAACCATGGGTAAATCCAGCATTACCCACACCCAGGCATGAGTTATTGCTTAAATCATCATCAAATCTTTTACAAAAAGTATATGAGTTAAGTAAAGATATTTTCTCTGAATAAACATATTCCTTTTTCAACATTGCCATTACAATATTGGCATAAGTATTCAAAAATGATGTACCCATCTCTATATACATAGAAATTCCCAGGATTCAGCAAACTCCATGCAGGGTTTGTGCAGAGCCTACATGGAGAGTTACCGTGTACAAGAATTAGTGTGGATGGCAGTGGCATGCAATCAATATTAACAATTAAACAACTTAAACAAGGTTTTGTAGCATGCACCAGTATATCTGGCCACAAAACCTTCTTGTGGATGTGGCTAGCTGTTTCACATACCTGTCAATTATACAGACTTTCCCAGAATATCCAGATGACCACCTCATATTTTTGGCCTGTTATTCATACAATTGTGGTTTACTGGCAGATCATTGTCAAATCTTTGTGGACTGAAGTCAGAAAATGATTACAGACATTTGAGATTCAGACATCATACCCTAAGGAAAAATCATGCAAATGCAAAACCTGTTAATCTATCAACTTTCTTAGTTTGTAAGACCAATATGTCAAAATTGTCTCTATTTTTGGGCCTCTGATCCCCCCCCCATTATGTATGGTTTGTGTAATTGTTTAATCTTCTCTCCTTTTTTGTTTTGTATTTTTTTTTTCACTTTTCTTCCGAGGTTTGCATGATATGCCACTTGTCGTAAACGGCTTTGGATGTGCTTCCCTCTTTTTTTTTCGACTAGACCACTCATGCTTCAGACATAACCCAGACATCCAAAAATAGAAACTGGATGTATTCAGTTTATACTGCTGGGCATCTTGCAAACCTGGTAAGCAAGGCTGTGCTGTGCTAATACTGTGAGATTAACAATGAATACTATCATAACGGGCTTCTTATAATTAATCATCTGGCAACAGGTTTTATGTGTAGGACAGGAATGCAGATGGTTGTGGGTTCTTTTACAGGGTATGCAAAATTTTCTTGCACTGTTGTGACATTGCAGATATACAAAGTGCTACATAGACAAATGTTGCCTCAACCTGCTTCTGAAAAGAGCTGTAAGTGGAGGACTACTATACATATGATCTTGGATTCAAATATTGTGTATTCCATACATTACTTTGTTTCCCCACATCACATTATACTTATTCTCCCAGATGAATAACAAATGCCCTTGGCTTACTGTGTTTGTGCAATGGTAAGTGGAGTGCAGTTTTTCAAATGCATCAAAATGCAGAAAGTGCACACTCTCACTAAGCACAATGCATGCAATTGGCAGGAAAACATAATATTTAAGGTGGATTTGATGGGAAATACACATTAAACATTGAGCTTGAGCTTTTGTAGCCATGGCTGGTGTCCGTGGAGAGAATGTGTGTTTCCAAGCACAGTGCTGGGGTGTTCAGAAGTCCAAGGTCTTCATTGGGTTCCTGGTTAAGGAGCATGGCCCTCACCTCTGGCAGGGTAACTATACAGGCTCTAATTAAAAATCCAAGGCCTGGAATAGTGTGGCTAGGGATTGTTTAATCTGACAAGTATATCATGCACTGGAAAACAATGCCATCATCATTATGATGATCTTCAAAAGAGGAAACAGGATACCCTTGATTGTTGGATCAGTGAATGCCAGACAGGGAACATCCCACAGATGTGTATGTATACATTCCATTGAGAAATTGTGAATATTAAAGCTGAATATAGTCAGGATTTGTATTCATGGTGGCATTCTTTTCTTTTTTCCCTTTTCCACAGCTGCAAAAGAGAGGGCCTTGAATGTGAGGTCTCATGCCTTGTGACTGACATGTATGTGAGAGGCATGTGGAGTGTAAGCATATTATATATAGTACTGTTATTGTAGACTTAACAGTTAGAGATGGATTAGTTATTATTTCACACAGTTGTATAAGATTGAGCATGCATATCGTAACTGTAAAAGCAAGTATGCATGCATTAGTCTGTAACATAGCTCTCAACTGGCCATATTTTCACTGAACATCCAGAGTTTTGACTAACTGTTTTGGTCTGCTCCTTATAATATTTGTGATTTTCTGGGAAATAAATGAAATTGAAGTCAGTAAATAATGAGTGCCAAAATGTATATTAACACAATTCCTATGCAACTTTCATGTAGTAAGAGAAATATTTAAAATATGTCCCCATTTCTGTCATTGTAGCCCCATTGTTTTATTATCTGTCCAGATATCTTGCTCTAAGAGGTTGACAGGTATGGTCTGTATCACAAAGCAACAGCTGCACATTCTCAGATAACAGTGAACAAGAATCTATAAAGTGTAAAAGGAAAATGTGTATGGATTATGCTATAGTCCAAAAGAAAAGTACAGTATTACACTATTCACTGGTTGTGGGTTCAAACACAGTGCCTCCCGAATATAAAACTTGTTTGCAATACTGTTTCAGGTTTTCATTATTAAATATACGATACTGTTACATTTTCATCATTATAGCATTTGACATTCTCACTTCTATACCTGTGGCCTAAACTGACTGCTGTCAAGTGTAATCAGTGCAATGGAACATGCATATATGCAATATATGCACCCATGAATGATTGCTGGATGCAATCTGCTCTGTACTTTAGTGTGTATGTTTTAGGAACAGGCTAGTATTCAAAGTAATAAATAAATTTCTTAGCATTTGGTAGTGTTAAAAGTAAAATGTAGCAGAATAGAGTAAAAAATAACTGTAGACAGCTTTGTATATTAACTGTGAAGTTACTAATGTTCTCCTTTTTTCTCTCTCATCCCAGCCCTTCCCTTTGTTTGTTTTTTTATGGTTAATTTTCTTAGTTTATTTTTTTATTATGTATAATTTCATATTGCTTTGTTGTTACATATATTTTCATGTGTTATTATTTATCATTGTATTTACAATTATTATTATTTATCACGTTAATATTTTTTTATAATATTATCTTTTTAATTGTATTATTTCCATTTATTTTGGTTTATGTTTTATTTCATTGTATTTTTAATTTATTTTTATGTTATTAATACAGCACAGTAAGATAGGCCAGTTCCCAGTGATCTGCCTACACTCGCTCCACCAGCTACAGTACCGAGGCCCAGCATGTCTGGGCTGCAGCCTAATGTCAACCCACTGCTAACTCTGCAGGTACATCTGGACCAGTAGCTAGGCCTGAGGTCCCCTCTGGTAGCAGAGGTAGAGGGGGTGTATACATCACCTGAGCTGAGTTGCCAGGTATGGTGCATAGGCTTGTGCACCAGAAGGTAGGCACAAGCATATGCTGCATGGAGAGCCTGCTTTCCATCCTGATATGGCAGAGCATCCATTAGTGAAGACAATGGACTCTACAGACAGCGGTGCAGTGATGGAACTATGATGATATTTCAACTGGTGAGGACTGGAGTCACACTGTTACAATGCCTGATGTCTGTGGGACCTCGATCTCCCTACCCCCACCCCAACCAAGGTGTTCACCCAATATCGTGTCCTTCACCAACTCTATCTCTTGTCTCATATGTCTTGTCTGTCAGCAACTGCTTCCTCACCTTCCCAACTTGCCTGCCCCAGCCCCAGACATGCCTATCTCTCTTCACCAACATTCCTCTCTCTCCTTAAAAAAAAGGGCACTTCTCCCCCCCAAAAAAATTGGCACATGCATAGCTCTCCATTTCACACACGTCTACTTGACACACTTAATTTAGACCAATTGGCTTTGCAACACAATTAAGTTGTCACCCGTCTCACTGGAGGTGACAGTCCAAATTCAGCTAAGATTATGTACATGTGCTCATTTGTTACTGTTGGAGAAATGGATAGCTATAGTTCTTTCCTACACCCTTCCTGCATATTCCTGCATTCCTTTCATTTTGTTTTTCATCCTGATTGCTTCCCCTGTCACCACTTTCCAGTCTCCCCATTTATTTTCTTTAAAGAATCTGTGTGTGATCCTGCATGATGCACAGCCCCTTTAACCAATAGTAAATGGCAGTAATATCAGTGAATATATGTAAAATTATCATACATGCTTGTAGAAAATTATGCCTACACTCCAATTTGAACCCAGTATCAAATGCCTTTATCAACAATGTATTAACCCATCCAGCCAGTTAATTAGCAGGTGTATTTTATGCAATCAATATCAATCGTCACATTTTCTGTATAAAACTTGTTTGTACGATGCTGCATGGGCTAAGAAAGGCTAATAAATGATTAAGCAAGAAATCTGGATGAAACCATTAATAAAGGGGGACAAAGGGCCAAAAATAAAGGGACACTATTTAAGTATCGGTCATGCAAACTTAGAAAGTTGATAGAATAACAGTTTTTGTATTAGCATGCATTTTACAAAGGATATGAAATCTGAAATGTAAATTTCTGTCATTATTTTCTGACTTTAGTCTTCAATGATTTGCCAGAAAACCACATTTTTAGGAGAAACAGACCAAACTGTACAGCTGAGATGTATGATACAGGAATGAGAATATTACTGATATGTATTACCTACACCTGAATTCCAAACCAGTTGCATGTGTTCCAAATTATGACTACTTGAAGGCAATTACTACCTGCAGCCAAAGATTTACATAAGGAACAGTGTATGCAGCAGTAGTTTAGTGCGCAATTATTTTTTCAATGTATAGAATACAGCTGCTGTTCAACTGACTGTGTAGCACCATCAGTTCAATGCATGTGGCATTTAGGTTTGATTCAGATGGTACTGGGCTCAAACAGAGGTGTATCTATCATTTTCAAATACTTTTATGGGTAAATCAAGATTATCGCTTGTGCTAGTAATGTATCTGTGTTCATCAGCTGTCTATGCACATAATGGAGTAATAATGAAATGTTTAGTGCTATATGAAAGTGGTATCAAATATAAGTTTACATAACTAATAGTACTTAATTTTACCATTGCTTAGCAAAGCTGTGCATTGCGCACCATAGCGCACAGATACATTAAATAAAATAAATGGGTTAGACAGGAAAGTGATGAAAGGGGGAGCAAGCAGGGGTAAAACAAAGTGACAGTAAGGCAGGAATGTGCAGGAAGGGTGTAGGAAAAAATATAGCTATCCATTTTTTTTCAACCGTAACAAGTGAGCACATGTACAGAATCTTAGCTCAATCTGGAATGTTTCCTCCAGAGAGATGGGTGACAAAAACATAATTGTGTTGTGAAGCCAATTTGCCCAAATTAAGTATGTCAAGTAGACACGTGTGAAATGGAGAGCTTTTTATGGGATGATAAATAAATATATATATATATATATATATATATATATATATATATATATATATATATATTGGGACAGGTGCCTTTTTTGGTTAAGGAGAGAGAGGAATGTTGGGGAAGGAAGATAGGCATGTCTAGGGCAGGCAAGTTGGGAAGGTGAAGAAACATTTGCTGACAGACAAGACATGCAAGACAAGAGACATGGTTGGTGAAGGACACAAGAGGGGGGTTAACATCTTGTTTGGGGTGTTGGGGAATTCACGAACTTATGGACATGAAGTTTGGTGACAGTAAGAATCGAGTCCTCACCGACTGGACTGTCATCACTGTCACCTCACTGCACCAATGGCTGCAGTGTCTGATGTCTGTGTGTCCTTGTGTTATTCAGGACAATAATGAAGAGCAGTGTCTGCACTCAGCATAGGCATGCACCAATTGTGTGACGCACAATCCTATGCACCATACCTGGCACTTCAGCTCGGGTGACAAAATCATCCCCTCTGCCTTTGATCCTAGAGGTAACTACAGGCCAATCCTCTGGGGCAAAACTATATGAGGGTCCAGGCAGGGCAGGGGCAGCAGTGCGTGTGTGGCCAGCCTGCAGCCCAGAAGTACTGGGCCTTGATGCTGTAGCCGGTGGAGTGAGTGTAGGCAGATCATAGGGAACTGGCCAACCCTGCTGTGCTGTAGTAATAACATAAAACAATAAAATACAATAATAAAATAAAACATAACCAGAAAAATGCAAGGAATTAAAAAAAAATGATAACAAAGAAAAACAAATAGTATAAATAATTATAAAAAAGGCAAACACAATTGCAAATAATAACAAAGAAACAAATAGATAACCAAGAAATTCATAATTATACATAACACAAAAAATAAGTAAAAACAACCAAAAATACCAAAAAGAAGAAAAGGGGTGTGGTGAGAGACAAAAAGGAAAAAATTACTAAAGTTATATGTGACATACAATACGCATGTATGCAGTTCTATTACTCTATTCTGTTTATACCTTTTCCCCTCTTAGTGCAAGAAATCTGGACAAACCTTGACAAAATGGGTGGACAAAGGCCCAAAGATAGGGAAATATTTTTAATATTACTCCCATTAACTTAGAGAGTTACTAGAGTAACAAGTTTGTTTGAAACATACAGTGTTAGGAAGCATTTGATGTCTGAAACTCAACTGTATGTCATTAGTTAATGATTTCAGTCCTCGGATAATACTAACGATTTGTCAGAAAACCACACATTTTATGAAGAACATACCAAATATATGAAACACAAATCTGGATGTTCTGCAAATATCTGAACAGTTTAGAGGTATGACTCTGCTACCTAACTCTTAACAAATAAGTTTTACACTGTTAAGACAACCAAGCTCATAAAAGATGCACAGTATATTATTGATTGCATCAAGCATGCCTATAGTGTACATATGCATGTTCCAATTATACTGATGACAATCTTCATCAAACTATTGTCCTGGGTTATAGGTCTTATGATATACTACAACAGTGATGTAAACCCTAACAGTATTGTATAGTTGGTAAGCGTGTTTTTTGAACCGACAACCTCTGACTACTCTCTATTACTGGACTGTTGTTTTATCCTACAGACTAATGCATACATACTTTTCCTTTACAGTTGAAAAATGCATACCCAATGTGATACAATTGTTTGACACAACAAGCTGTATTTAGTGTTAATGCTATGATAGCAGTACTGTTTGAATGCATATATATATATATCACTTGTGTCTCACATCCATGCCAATCTTGCTTCAGAAGTTCGCCAGTTCAGTAATCTATCTGCATCAGCTGTGGAAAAAGGAGAACACAACAGAATACCATTAAGAATACCAATCCAGAACAAATACAGCTACTAACTCTTACAAGTAATGCTTGTAAACAATACTTACACATCTGTGAGGTGCCGCCAGTTTGACATTCCTTGATCCAATGTTAGAGGGTATCCCTCTTCCTCATCCAGAGTTCTCTGAAGTGATTTCTACACTGTTCATCAGTGCAAGGGATACTGGCAGCACTGGACAAATCCTGGGCCAAACTATTGCATGCATCTGACTTGTAATCTGATCCATGATAGTGCTCATGCAACAGCTGGGGACCATAATCATTCAATAGGAGTCCAACAACCACTTTGGACTCCTGCATACACCACCTTTGAGACCGAAATCTGAAATCCTCTCCACGAATATCAGCCCTGCCTATTGCAGATGAAGACCAATCTATAATGATGTTTCCCGCTAATTCCAGTTATCACAGATACCGAGAGGACACACTTTTGGATTTTTACATTTGAAAATGGTGCACATTGCTTATCATTGTGCTAACACAGGCAATGTGTTTGCACGATGGTAACCAATACAGAGATGATAACCAATACAGAAATGAATACATAAGTACATAACTAACACAATATTAGTGTGTCAGCCATCAGGAAAATAATTATGATTCAAGGAATACTAGGTCAACTGCTATAATTGAGAGTGACTATAATATGAAGTGGAAAATCAAACAAAAGAAGCAAAGGTCCAACCGTCCAAAAGAGTACAATGGTTTAATAGAACATTTTAAAACACACAAAGCTTTCAAGTCACATAAGACTCTTCATTAGTGTTACAAACAATAAAAAAATTTCAGTATTTAAACTAGTTCCAGCCTTTCAAAATCACAAAATCAGTCACATGACTAAACTTCTTTACCATATATGTATGTTGTTGCGTCTTTCGGCTTTTCCCGGTTAGGGGTTGCCACAGAGGAACTCCAGTCCGCTAATGATTGGCAATAGATTTTTACGTACTGAGTTGCCAGCCCTGATGCACAACCTTCAACTAAGGTATGCCCATTCATGCATGTCTCCACACAGAAGATGCTTTAGCTGAGAATTGAACAGGACAATGTCTTACTGTGAGGCGACAATGCTACCGCAGCACCACCAACATGGTCCTTACCGTATATGTATATACATAGTGCAAATAATAAAATGTATATACCACATTCAGGTAACAAACATCTGTCTCTCTTTTAAAAGGGGTTTAATACTGCTCTTAGTATTTAGACCAGGCAGTCCTAGTAGTACTTTAGGGGAAACGGACTACCTGGCCTAAATACTAAGAACAATATTAAGTTTTGTGTGTTTTAAATTGTTCTATTAAACCATTTTGCACTTTTATACGGTTAGACCTTTGCTTCTTTTGTTTGCTTTTCCTTTTGGATTACTGTTGGGTTCATCTGGCTGCCTTACTACCTGTTTAGTGGATAATATGAAGTGGGACACCATTCCATTAAAAAAAAGAATAGTCTGCTCTATTCAAACCCTGGACCTCATGTAGGGTAGTCCTACACTTACAGCTCATGCCACAAGACAAATGAAAAAAAAAAATGCTTGTCTAAGTTTAATTTCATTGCTATCTAATGCAAGGTCACAACAGTAAAATAAAGGCTGAAATACTTGTAGTCAAACCTCAGACCATTTGAACTTCAGCCTGCCACTTAACATCTGCAGCCACAGTAGAAGTTACATGATCATTGCCTAGAACTGTATTCATTCTGAGGCTCATGCTGTTAAACACAGTACAACAGTGCTTAGCGAGTTTGTGCCAGGGGCACAATTACCTTAACTGAATGCATTCGATGTCTATTTTTAGATGTCTGGGTCCTGTCTGCTACCTGGGTGATCCAAGCATCCAGTTTGTGCACTGCCACTATGTGCACAAACCAGCTGAGCATAGGCAAAGCTGTTTGTTCTAAGCACAGCAATGCACAAACAGTGGCCTAAAAATTAAGAGATAACAGCAAGTAATAACAGGCAGAAACAGAAATCAATGTATGACAAACACAATACAATATGTTAGTACACATAAAATATGCCTACATAGGTCAGGAATCAAAATCAACATCCAATATGCATTCAGAACACAAAATGTACAGTTATAGTAAAACATTACATATTGGTTACACATTTAGTGAAGTGCTTATCTTTGAAAATACTGCACTTAGATATGCACCCTGTTATGATTCCTGCTTGCAAATATTTTATTTATTTATTAACTGGGAAAGTCTGACTTAGAATGAAGCCAATTTTCAGCAGAGGCCTGGGGAGAAATTCTCCAGATGCATGCCTTTGTAACATGGGAGGAAACCGGAGTACACAGAGCAATCCCACACGAAAGCAGGGAGGACATGCAGACTCCACACAAAACGTACCCCAGCTGAGGTGACAGTGCTACCGCTGCACCACTGCGCTGTCCAAATATGCAACACTATCTTATCTTTCTCTGTCCCTTGGTCATCCAGCAGTTATCTGACCAGTACTCTGGGACATACAGTATGTTAACCATTCTGTACCATTGCACTTACAATGTCAAAGAATATTAACTGGGAATAATATGATATGCAGTTGCCAACTATGGAAAGCCAGGTTGGATGTTACAAACAAGTATTGCCTGTCCTTTTGGGGGTGGGGGAGAAAATGTGTGTTCCTACTATGGCAGTAACGAGACTGTGTTGGTCTGGTTACTCTGCTTGTTTGGTATCCTGCCTGTTGTCTGATTTAGGGAGGGTTGAAAAGTCAGAAACTGCATTGTGTATCCTTACTGTCAAACTTTTCTCTGTAATGTTTTCCCAGTATAAAAGTGTGGCAAAGTAGGAGGATGGTTTTGGCTTCTAGATGGTGAGTCAGTGTGCTATGGCTTGTCTCCTAGCCAATACAGGGACATTCTGAGAATGCCTATGTCTGCCTGCAACCACATCAGCTGTGGGTACATCCTATGATTCATCATCGGCCTGTGGCTGTGATGTTGTTAGCATTGACTGAAGGTTGTGTTCTCCTTTCCCTTGTTGATCCTGTTGCAGCTGTTTCCACAAGATTAGCATGGGTAGCATAGCACATACTATGAGCATTTTGGGACATGTCAGTGGATTATAATGGTGGCCTTGGAGAGATGTATGTCGGCACTGGCACTGTGACTGCAGTAGCTCAAAAACATGTGCTATGACATTATAGGTTGGACCATGTGTCTCATTAAGGTGCTCTGTGTGTGTTTGTGTGTGTGTGTGTGTGTGTGTGTGTGTGTGTGTGTGTGTGTGTGTGTGTGTGTGTGTGTGTGTGTGTGTGTGTCTGTGACTTTCTGATGGGTTTCATCAGTCATGACTCCAGTGCATAGCATGCATCCACCCCTAAATCAGCATGTGAGACATCCCCTATAGCACAAATCTGGTGCAGTTGGGAGATTTGCCATGTTTGGGAGTCATGTTAACTGCCAGGGTTGTCAGCATACATGTTCCACATAATTCCTATGCCATTACACATGACATAGCAGTTGTTTGGTAGACCTTGTGCTTAATGTAGACCCTACCCAGTTCCCCAGGTGTTGTTTTCATGTGTACCTGACAGCAGTATATGAGACACATTACTTCAGGGTAGTGCTATACTTGGTACAATTGTAGCATTCTTGTGGCCCTCTCCACAGAACTAATGGTAAAATGTATGTGCTCTCTGCTGTGTTGTAGCATAGCTTGCAGGAATGTTTGGCAGATCCTGGAGGATGAAGTTTATGACACAGCACACATGTCCCCTGGTAGTCTGTGAAAGGTACCACTACCATTCTAAGTTCAACACATGCCTTATTTTACACTGTGATGGGTTGCCTTCATTCGGCTCTTGCTTTGAGTCAAGGCTGCCAGAGCTCTCACAGTTCCTGTACTATGTCCTTGGCCTGCAAAGGCTTCACCTTCTCTGCCTATGACTACTGGCAGCAGCAGCATTGGCGTCAGTCTGTAGCACAGACAAATGTATTGAAAAAGAAGCAGCTACTAATAATCTGTCTGTGATTACTTTGTGTCTGTACTCAATTATTAATCCGCTTACCAAAAGAGCATGGAATCCACATGGATGCTTTATATCTTGTTGACTATCTCTACAAGATTGGTTCAGTAGCATGCATTTCTGAAGCACAGACTAAGGCAGATGCAATCCATTACTAATATACTCCATTATAAAAAGGCAAATGTATAGCTAGGCAAACTGATGTGGATGAGAATAAGTGCATTGATTAACTTAGTGACACATTTATTTTGAACAGTATATCTGTACAGTGGAGTACTGTACTCCAGCAGCTATGTATCCATTTTGTTACCTACATAATGGATATGCTGGAATGTAGTTAAGAATAATGTGAAGTGAAACTGTATTCAGCTTTTAGGATTGTAATCATGGCATGGCCTTATTTTGCAAGCCATTTCAGAGTTGAGGATGTAGAGTAGGCTGAAATTATAATGTTGTGTGATAACTATGTACACGTTTCACAGAAAGGCCCTTTGATATCACTTTTAGCATTTTGCAGCTGTTGGTTAGCATTGTCACTTCACAGCAAGAGGTTCTCCGGTTTGATTATCAGGATAAGTACCTTCTGTGTGGAGTCTACATGTTCCCCCTGCAATCACGTGGGTTTCCTATGGGTGCTCCGGTTTCCTCCACAATTCCAAAGACATGCATTATGTGAGTTGTAGACTCTGGTCATAGGTTAGAGTGTGTGCATGTGTGTGTGTGTGTGTGTGTGTGTGTGTGTGTGTGTGTGTGTGTGTGTGTGTGTGTGTGTGTGTGTGTCTTTGTGTGTGAGTGGTATGAATGAACTACCACAGTAGAGCTAGCCACCCAGCAGTGTAAACCTTGGCTCAAGATGATTGTCACTGCTGACATGGAACCCCAATCCCATGTGCAGAAATGGGGAAAAGGGGTTGAGGATGGATGCATGGATGGATGGATGGATGGATGGATGGATGGATTGTTTAGCACAATTGGTCCTTAGCCTGTAATTTTGTTTGGGGGGAGTAAATATGAGTTTCTGCGATGGCACAAACTAGAATGGACTGTTATTTTGGATGGGTGAACATAGTTGAGTATCTGTTATGGCTCAAACAAGGTGATGTTTCTCTTGTTACTCTCCTTGTTTTGTATCCTCCCCAGTTAGTTTTTCACCCCTGTTGAATCTTTAAAGTCTATCAAGTGGGGAATACTGACAGCCTTCCTTTACTGCTTTATCTATAAACAGTTTATTTGTACTTATATGATCCTTATATGTTTTACCATTTTTTTGTCTTTCAGGACACAAGATGTCTGTTTGACATAGGCCCCCATTTGCCAAGGAGGAGAATACTTCATCACAGAGGCCTTGCATCAACATCATGCAGCAATGCTGTCCAGATGGCAGGCCGATATGGCTCAGTATACAGCTCTGTGGGATGAATTAGTCTGTAACATAAATGACATTGGGTGACACAGTCACACTTATGAGCAGGTATGTCACAGAGCCACCAATATGATAACAATTTCAAGGAGGTGTGCAGCTGCAGTGGCACATGATCACCAGATCAGCAGTGGTGGGCCTGCTGAAGTACCCCCTCTCACTGCCACAGGGGAATTCATGGCAAACATTGCCACACAGGACAGTTCCCAGCAAAAAATGTTCCAGTACATTCTTGAAATGGGCACCACTCCTGCATCTCAAGAGCAGCTTCCAGGTATGTTTTGTTGGATCATCATTAGAATACTTGTGCATTCTGAAATAGTGTCAATAGTTTATATGTGTGTGTCAAGTTGTTTTTTCAGTGGAGGAATTTAAGATAGCTGCAGGTTTAAGCTTGTTTTAAAGTTGTCAGCCACATTCTTGTTAACATTTCAGTTACTGCAGATACAGATGAGTAAAGGTATTACCCCCCTGTTATACTGTCAAATGTGATGCTGTTGCTGTTACCTCTCCCTTTACTCATTTCAGGACCATCAGGAACTCCGAGACATAGGCTCCTGCAGTTGGTAAGCATAATAAATTTATGTCAGTACTGTAGACAAATTACAAGATATTTCATAATGGGGCCTCTCAGGCCTACTGTATGTACTTTCTGCATACCTGTCAACTTTACCGATTTCTGCTGAATGTCCATATTTTGGGCTTGTATGTCTGGCCTATATTTCATATCATAGTGAGTTTCTGACAAATTGTTGATAAGTCATTAAAGACTGCAGACATAAAATAATGCCAGAGATCTGAGTTTCAGACTTCATACTCTTCAGAAATGTCATGCTAAAGCAAAACCTGTAATCTATCAACTTTCTAAGTTTGTAAGAGCAATATTTCAATATTGTCCCTTTTCTGGGGCCTTTGTCCACCCATTATTTATGGCTTTGTCTAGATTTCTTGCTCTAAGAGGTTAAGAGGTATGACTGTCTGTAATAGAGACAGCACTGTAAATTGGTTAGCATATATTGCAGCATTGTAGTGTAGGTATTAATGTATTCCTGTGTTTCTTCCTTTTATCACAGGTTATCATAGAAGTGGTTCTGTGTCCCCTGCACCATCTGATGTCATTGTCTTATCCAATTCTGATAATGATGGTGGTCAAAGTGAGGTGCAGCTGGGGGTAGAAGAGGCTGAATATGACACAGAGGTTGACACTCAGTGACCCTCCTTCATTGTCCCTGTACATAGCCAGTACACCTACGCATCCCCAGTCCACTGAGGCCACAGATATTAGACAGGTGGAAAGCGAGGACATTGACCGGGGAAGTGTAGCTACTGCTGCTTTAGAGCCTGTTGCCTCAGACCATAGCCAAATTGTTGATGAGCTGCCACACAGGAGGCTCAATGGGGGTGCTCAGTGGACCCCTGCTGTCCCTCCTCCACCTGGTGCAGGTGTCTCTTCATGTTTAACACTAAATATGTTTAGGGCCATCATGGAGACACAGGCATGTTCATAAATACACTCCAGACAAATGCTCAGGGAGATGTGACACAGTCCGACAGCCATCAATGCCTCCATTGTACTGCTGATTCCATGGATCAAATCAGTAAAAGATTGGCTCGAGGTCTGTCTGTGATGGAGCATGGAGTATCTGTCATGGAATGCACATTGTGATGAAGAATCTCCTGGAGGGGTATGTAGGCCTCGTGGGCATAGGTTGTACAGTAGGGAGTCTATTTAAAGTGGGATCTATACTTCTGTTGTAGAAAGATAAGTTGTGACATTAATGCTTGTTTAACTGACATTTTCCCAGCGATGTTGAGCTGTCAAAGATCTGCTCTGCTAGATAGCATTGGCCAATTGTAAGGGACAATAATTTAATTGTTTTTACTGTATCTATAACCACAAAGAGTTAAGCTTTCTACATGCAAATAAGAGCAGAGCAACTAAGACAATGAAATACTGTTAAAGCTCTAAATGAGACCAGCAACAGCTAACTTAAGATAGTCCTAGTATACACTCCAGGCACAAGGGTACAGGGATGTTTTCTCACTAATTAACAATCCTTATTATGACATAACCCTACATACCCTAATAATTTATTTATTTATTTTACATTTGTTGACCGGGATGGTCCGACTGGATACATATCCGTTTTCAGTGGAGTCCCGGGGAGAAAAGCTCCAGACATACAACAATTTAGAAATATTACAAATATTGGGTAAATAACATTAAGTAAAAGTGAGTACAAAAAGAAAAAGTAGATAGTACAATAATTTCAATTACAGGACATACTTGGTATAAACAATTATGTATTGATAGACCTGGGATCACAAGTAGACTACAACATGTGTCTACTGTGGTGAGGAAGGTTTTCTACATATTGCATCAGATTAGCAAAGCCATTGGAGCAGTATCACATTCAGTTCTAATTCTCCTATAGTCACCCCTCCTCAGGCCTACTCCTGAATATAATGCTCCCTTTGCTATGTAGTGTAACAAACGCCTACAGAAACTTGACAGTTTCCTGTATGGAAGCCCCATCTTCACCAACCTTCATACCTCATGTTTAAATAAATTACAGTCCCACTACTATAAAATAGCTAAATTTGCCACTAAAATGCCAAATTGCGCTCCTCACTGTCTGACCATAAAAGAAGTGAAGTGGTTAGAATTCCCACACTACCTAGCATACACCCAACCTATGATTGCCAACAAACTAATAAATAATCCTGACAACTGTCCTTCCCTTCAGTATATTCTAGAACCATATACACCCCCCCCACAAGAAACCTTTGTACTAGTAACAAGAAACTTCTAAACATAACCAAACCCAAGAAATGTGCTGGGCAAAGCCTTTATTCTTACTCTATTGCCAAACTATGGAATACTCTGTTTTCATCAATCACTCAATTAGGCACTATAAAATCATTTAAATCTGCTCTAAAATGCACTACCTTAACCTTTACACCTGCCCTTGAAGACACATGACTAAGCCACCATGAGTATAGTTATATGTCCAATGTCTTACATCTTGCTTCCCATAGAATTTTCTTTACCCCTTTAATACCAATCTCAACGACTCTAAGTTTTTTTTCACCTTACTCTCTTACTTTGAATCTTGAAGAAAGAATTTCTCCTCTTTACATTTCAGCTACTTTTCAATCTTTCAAATTGATTGTATATTGCATGTTAAGATGAACAATTTGTAACTCTAGTTTAAATACAAATTTAGGTTATACTAAAATTTGAATACTATTTCTATGTACTATACTATTTGTTACATGACTTAATATTTTTTTATCTTCCTGGAGCTTTTTTAACTGGGCCTCCACTAAAAATGGGTTTCTGACCCAGTGGACTATCCCGGTCAACAAATGTCACTAAATAAATAAATTATATCAGCAAGCCATTTGAGGAACAACAGCTTGGGAGGCCTGCATAGGCACATCACTTCCTAGTGTCCTCTGAGAAGTATAGCATTTAGAAGCATAGTTATGTAACAGCACCAGTACCCTTATTAAGCATATATGGCTGTTTGAGTTTGGCAGAGCAAGCTTGTGAGCACCACCAAATGGCCCTGTCATGAGAGAGCAAACAACATTAGATATTCCACTTTGTACTGTGGTTGATGTATGTGTTGAAAAATTAAGGAGACCCAAGGTTGTACTGATTGCTGGTGTGGGTGATGGTGGGGAAACAAATGGGTGGAGTGTAAATATATGTACATATAGTTATATTGTGCCCTCAGTTTGCAATGTTTCCACATGTAGTTTTAGGTCAGATAAAGAACATATCATATCTATGTATATATCTATATATTTATATATAATGTAATAGTGCAAGAAGCATCAGATGTGTGCTATGGTTAACTAAGTGTATATGCATGTGCTTTTGCTTCTTTACCTGTTTGAGTATAGGTAAGCAGTGTGCAAACATGTGACGCATTGCTAACATCTGAGACTTACTATTATGTAATACATACCTGCTATTATAGCACAAGCCTATCTGTACTCCATGCCGAGATTTCCCAATGACTGGAGCAATAATTTGAATATATAATTTTTCTGTTGTTAGCAGTCTGACATACACCTTATCTTTTTTTCCTGTTTCTGCAATGCTGTGCTTCACACAAACTAGATAAGCCTTCTCAAGAAATGTTTCCTAGATGTGGTGCATCATGCAAATGTGGAATTAAAATAAGACAAAGACGATCAATATTAAAAGTATGGGACACATAAGCAAAGTCTATGAAAGCACACTACCAATTTCTACTTATGTCAGGATTAGCAACATAATACCAGTACAGCTTCAGAAAACAGGATGTCTGCTTTATTCCTCTTTGTCACAGAAGCAATATCCCATCACAGAATTGGGTCTTTCATTACACAACCAACTGCATAAAAATGTACACTGCTATCAAACCATGGACTGTATATTATACAAGTAATTCTCTGTATTATATTTGGACCCAGAACAGTTAGTAGTCACACTATCTTATCTTGATATTTTGTAACATGTCTGTCAAACCAACAAAAGCTAGTACAGCAAATTGTGTACTTAAAAAAAAAAGGGTAAGTAATAATAACTCATTATTATCTTATCCAAAATCCAAACATCTTTAGTTATAGTAACAGTATTTTGTCTTAAATATTTTACCAATGACATTAATCATCAATGATTTAACCTGAACAGGACTGTGATATGACCCTGTTAGGACAAAGCTGTAATGAACATATCTCATTGCAAACTGTGGAGTTTAAGAAGAGCTGATGCTTCTAATCTTCAGAAATGGTTTCAACAACTGATACTGTAACTCTCAACATCTTTGCTGAAGAATTCTGTTCAGTGATAAAAATCATAATAAAGTCTCAAAATGAGGAACACATTTTATATATTACTCTAATTCATTTAAAAAGTTACTATAATAACACATTTTGCATCAACATGCATTTTTAGACAATAAAATCTGATGACTGGATTTATTGTGACAGAGCAAAATTATGAGACAAAATCAGGAATATCTGTGAAATCAGGGATAGTGATAGGTAGTAATTTACTCCTCACTGAGGTAAATAAAAGTGACTTATTTGCTGTTTGATGATGCTGAAATAAGTACAAAATTAGCATTGGTGTGTGTGTGTGTGTGTGTGTGTGTGTGTGTGTGTGTGTGTAAAAATATCACAGATTTTATCAATGCACATATCCAAAATGTAACTAACAAGTGATTATATTTCAAAAGCAAAGCATAAAATATATCACAGAGCATTCAGACACTTAGATCTTCTACTAAACTGTATAAATGGATACAGGAGGCTCCCTTAATCATAAAGCTGTTTTTGGTTGAGGCTGTTAGGATAAAACTGATAGTAGCCTTTGTCCTCAACCACAAACATTCTAAAACATCCCTGCTCAGATGCTATCATTTCCCTTTCCTCACAATCAAACATCAAGCACATATACAGCTGGTTGCCTTTGGGGTATGTATTTATTTGAATCTCTGCTTTCATCCCAATCGTAGTCACACAACCTGTCATAATTATGGTTACAAATATACATCTTTCGGTCTTACATGTGTGTGTTTGTTGGTGATTCACCAGTTACTTAACACATGCAATGTGTAAGTAATTCTATGACATTGTCCATAAAATGTGTGATGATATTAACTGTGACATGAATACTCACATACTGTGGGATTGGGGGTAGCATAGCTGAGTTACTGTTATGGTAGGTACAATGGTACACTCCTCTTTTGGGGTGTGGTTAACAGAGCACTCCTACTCTTATGACACAAGCAAGTCTGAAGTCAGAAATTCTAATGTGTAACCTCACTTTCTAACCTTTCTCTTGAATGATTTATCAGTATTCTGCAGAAGTATAACTGTGTGAATGTTTCATGCCTGAGGCCTACTAATTACAAATAGACACATATTTAGTAAAAAAGTGTGTGTAGTCCCATGTTAATATAATTTCTGTACAAATCCGCCACAATTTAGTTTCATTCTGTACCAAGTTAAGAGCAACAAGGATATGTCATAATAATCTTCAAGAATACTGTCTGTGTTCAGGACTTGCCTTGCAAATGCAGCAGCTAACATACCTTTAGTCAAGGGCTGACTCTGTCTGATGCAAGCATTACACAGTCACTACATGTATAGGTGAAGGTTGTGTATGTTGCCTGGCATCAATTTTAACATAGATATATATATATGTATTCCCCTTGCTGATCTTTTTGCAGCTATTTCTGCAGTATCAGATTGTGGAGGATAGCACATTCTGTGAATATCTGTGTACATGTGCATGGATTATACTGCAGGGCTCCGCCAGATATATCTAGGCACCAGAACCATGACTTCAGCAGCCCAAAGACATACTCTATGATGTTTCACATTTAAGAGTGTGGCTCATTATGGACATCTTCCAAGGGTGTGTGTGCACTTCTAATGGGTATCATCACCCACTAATCCAAGGCATAGCCAGCATCCCCCAGTAAATGGCCCTGTGGGATGTCTCCTCCCCAGCAAACATCCGGTAAATTTGTGATGTGTGCCATATATGGAAGTCATGATAACTGCCAGGACTACCAGCAGACATATTCAGGATAATCCCCTGGGCATTACACATGACTTGGCATTTGCTATAGTGGTATCCATTGTGGTTAATGTAGATTCTACCCTGGTCACCAGGTGGTGCCTTGATGTGTACATGAGTGCAATCTATGGCACCCAGTACTTCGGGGTAGTGTACTACATGTTAGAACTGTTGCATATTGCTGGTTGTCTCCTCAGCACAAGGTGGAGCATATATGTGCACTGGCATGTATGAGCATAGCATCCAGGAGCTGGTGGAGGATCCTGGATGCTGATGCCTGTGACACACCCATCATGTCCCCAGTCACTCTTTTAAAACTACCCATAGCTAATATTCTAAGGGTTGCACATACCTTAGTTTCCACTGGGATGAGTTCCCCTCAGTTGGCTATGGCTCTGAATTGAGGGTGACAGAGTTCACAGAGTACTTGTAATGTATCATTTTCCATCCTGTAGTGTTCTACAATCTCCAGCTCATGCAGCACCTGGAAAGTTACCCTGACCATGAGCATTCTTCTCCTTCTCAGCCTAGGCCTATTGCCAGCAGTGCCAGCAGCACTGGCTTCAGTCTCTACCACATACAGATGTAGAATAGCTGCAGCACCCCTTAGCATTATCTCAGTTAAAATGTTCAATCGTATTGAAGTATTGAGGGAAAATAAAACTGTAGGCTATGTGGATGCTTTATACATTTGTTGAATAGGTCCACTGTGTGGGATTGGTTAATTAAAATGCAATTCACCTGCTTAGGCTGTAATTTGCATGAATTTAACACACCTACTGAGTGCTCAGTAGTATGCTATGTGCACCTTTGCGCAGCTCCTTGCAACGTCACATAAGTACAATAAGCATAAGCAAAATTCATAATTTTATCTCTCTTTTCCTGCTATAGCACAAACATAGAACATAAAGAAAAGCTTGTACATCCTATACTCAAACCGAGGACTATTGAGACTATACTCCTACATATACATGTGCTGCCATAGGAATAGTTACAGAACAAGCCTTTTATTCATATATAGGTTCATAGATTAGTACTAAGCTAACTGCCCTTGCAAGTCATTTTAAGTCTATCTAATCATCCCTTATGAGACTCAAACTCTGCACCTTGTGTTTGTAAAGCAAACACCTTAACCATTAGGCCACCCTCCTAACCCAAATATGCACCTCTACCAAGTATTGAACTCAGGACCTTCTGAACTACAGCATAGTGAAATAGACCACTAAACCAACCCAGCCCATTGCTCCCTTTTCTTTAGGTGTGCTAAGTGCACCAATGTGCAAACATGTTTAAAAAAAAAAAGGAAGCTGGCATACCCCCCCTGATATCATAACTCACTGCAGACATCCACTGGAAACAAAAACATGGTTAGCAGGGTAACTGTATGGGAGGACAAAGTTGTAAACACAAGGCAGGGTATTACTTTGCCTATATATGTGATACGTAACACATTATGCTTACAGTACATTAAAACACTCTGTCTCATGTGTTTTAAGTATTTTAGCAGCCTGCATTATGCACATTTCGGGATGGGAGACCAAAGATGCATTTATGTCATGGCAATTAAAATGGAACTTGTTTTGGAAGACTAATTTTCTAGCATACACAGTGTGTACTTAGGCCATGCTATGTATGGTATTACCTGTTAAGGTCAATTCTGTCAATATTTCAGGATTTTTACACATCCTTGTTTCAGTGTAGACTCCTATACTGGGAAATTTTTCAGGTACACTACCAACATGTACAATGAGTCTACACAGTGTCATTGTAGTGTGTTGTATCACTCCACCTCATTGATTTGCTTTATTAGCATACGTTTCAGCTACTTATGTTGAAATTCGAATTCCACAAAAGTTTCCGTATTTGCTCTTGAGTGTGCATGATTGCGTTCCACTATGTGGAGTTTACTGAATCTAAAACTTGCTGTGCCCATGTAAGCATTGCACCGGAATGCTCACACAATAAAACTTATTATGAAACCTTTTCTGAATTCCCACTTTTGCCTAACATATCCATTGCCAATATCATTAGGTGTAACTGTGAACAATGAATCAACATCCAGTGTTATAAATGCATATTCTGTCTATTCATTCATTTGATGCCCTTCATATAGTTGTTGAAACAATCTTTACTATTATAAAGATAGCTTCATGAATATTTTAAATACTTGTTTAATGCATTTTCTACATAAAATGATATAGATTAAGTTAACTGGTCTCATTGGTGGATTTATCTTATTTTTTATATATTTTTGAGAGACCATAATAAATTTGTGCAACAGGATATCGTAAATAAAAATAACTTAGAAGCTAAATTTAAATAATTATTCAAATAAATATGTATATATAGAAAGAGAGAGATTGTTGTTGCTGATTTTTCTAATAATATCAGGGGGATTCAATAAAGCTTACATGATAATTTTTGCCATGTGCATGTTGCAGCACAATGCTCACATGGCCGCAAAAATGTTTTAGATTTAGTAAACTCCACATAGTGGCGTGCACTCATGCAAATATAGAAACTTTTGTGGCATGCAATTTACAGCATAAGTAACTGAATTTTATGATAATGAAGCAAATCACCACAGTTGAGTAAGTCAACAACCTCTAAAGCAACTGTGTAGACTCCATCTTCGTGTTGGCTGTGTATTCCAAAACTTTCTGAATGCAGCCAGGAAAGGAGTATATATGGAAGCAAGAACAAGCAAAAGCCCTTACATTTGTACAAAACTGCCCTTAACGTGTAACGCCATGCATATTCTGACCTAATTACACAAGGTGGATGCTAGAAAATCAGGGTAACAATCATAATAATGTCATTTTAAGTGTCATGACATAAAAGCAGCTTTGCTCTCCACTCCCAAATGAAGAATATACTCGTAAGTAATGCAGGCTGATAAAATGTGTAAACCTCCATGATACAGAGCATTATACTATAATGTAAGCATATGCAGGATATAGCTGATGGATTACAGTCTTCCTCTGTTACAACTCTGGGGTCCCATGCAGTTTTCATGCCTACATGGTTACTAACCATGTAGATTCCAGCTTGTCAGCATGGTGAAGATGTAAATGAGGTCAGAACTCATTAGAATTGTTGAATCTCCAAAAAGAGTAACCGTGTAGGGATGTTCACATCATGTAGGCAATTCCACAGTGTTTGTTTTGGCAATGGTGAATGCTGATATCGGGGGGGGGGTTGTCAGGTCACACTTGCAGAGGTGAACATGTAGGAAGGGTGAAAGTGCATGTAAGCAGTGCACAGTTCCTAAGTTCTGTGTCATTCTCATTATTTGTTTGTTAAAATGTCTGGTCCCTGCTGCTTAGCACAACCACAAGAAACAGAAGAATGAATGACATGTTTCTCTGCGTTGTTATGAAACTATTCCTATGGTAGCAGATGTATTTATTAGGGCTGGAATATAGATGGTCCTGAGTTCAACTACAGGGTATGAAACCTTCCCTTCGCTTTTTATGGTCCATGTTTGTGTGATATCCTGAGAACAGAGGAAATATCAGTTTTGCCTATGCTTACCTTATTTATGAGAAGGTGTACAGAGCTGTGTGAAGGTGTGCAAAGCTGCACATAGCGCACTAATTAGCAGTTAACAGGTGTTTGAATAGATGTTATTTATAGCATAAACAGGTGAATTGCATGTAAATCAACCAATCCAACACAGTGGAGCTATTCAACAATGCATAAACCATCCATGTAGCCTCCATCTTTTTTTTTTCCTTTATCCTTCAATACCATTGGAGTAGAGACAAGACAATTTTAACTGACACAATGGTAGGGGCTGCTGCAGCTATTCTACATCTGCATGTACTACAGGCTGAAGACAATTCTGCTGGTGCTGCTGACAATAGGCCTTGGCCGAGAAGGAGAAGAGTGCTCATGCCCAGGGTAACTTTCCAGGAGCTACATGAGCTGGAGATTGTAGAGCACTACAAGTTGGACAGGGACACATTACAAGAACTCTGTGAGCTCTGTCACCCGCAACTCTGAGCCAGAGCTAACCAAACCAAACAGAAACCATCCCAGTGGAAACTAAGATATGTGTAGCTCTTAGAATATTAGCCGCTGGTATCTTTCAAAGACCAGCTGGGGACATGATGGGTGTTTATTTATTTATTTATTTATGTATTGCAGTTTGTCTGCCAGCATTGTCCATTGGGCCACAAAGAGCTTGTTTTCAATGGAGTCCTGGGGAGAAAAGCTCCAGGATAATACAAAAAATACTAAGTACAAATACAAAATACAAATGCAATGATAGCAGTTACAAGATTAGAAATTAGAAAATAATAAAATATGGGAGAAATTGGAAAAGTACATAGTAATAACTTGCAGTGTAATGGCATTAGAATGAGCAGTTGGTAAAATGCAAAATAAATTCATTCTAAGCAAATACACTTCTTGTACAATCTGATTGTTCCTACTTATTGCTAGGAGTTATAGAAACTATAGGAGTTTATTTACAGGTATAGTAGCTTGTGGAGAGTGAGAAGGAGGGGAAGCTATGTAGGATGAGAACAAGAGCATTGCCATTGTGAAATTAAGTATGAGTGAAGTAAGGTTTTGAAGGAAGAGAGACTGTTAGTGGTATGAATGGAAGGTGGGAGAGAATTCCAGTGGTGTGCTAGAGAGAAGGATGGAATGTGTTTACCTGGTGGATGGGCAGGTTTGTGCAATTCTATTAGGTTTTTGAGTTAGATCTTAGACATCTGTTAGGTCAATGCATTTGGAAGGTAAAGGTTGGAGGGGCAGTCAGAGGGGCTAAAAATAATTTTGTGTGCTTGGATAAGTTGATTATAGGTAAGATAATTGGGTAGCTCAAACCAGTTCAGTTGATGTAGGGAAATACAGTGATGGGTAGAGGATCTATGGCCATTTGCAAATTTTGAAATTTTATAGTAGCAGGAGGAAAGTTTTGACTTGAGGGAAGATTGTAGACTAGTAAGGATAGAGGTACCATATAGGAGGGAAGGGATAAGGTAAGTAGTACCGAGAGCAAGCCAGGTGGAAGGAGAGATATAGCAGTTGTGGTGATAAAGTATGCCAAGTTTCTTATGCGTTTTTTTTTATATTTACTTGTATATGGCTATCAACCTTTAGCTGATCATCAATGAGGACTCCTAATAGTTTTGCAGTGGGGACTACTTCAAGAAGTGTATTAGTTTGGCTAGTGATAGAGAGTTAATTTATGTCCATGGTGATGGCTTTAGAAGGGGGTAAATATCATGAGCTTAGTCTTGGATGAACTGAGTGCCAGATGTTTGTCTAACATCCATTGTTCAGTAGATGAGAAGGCATCCTGGGTCAATTTAGCTAGTGAGGAAGTAGAGATAGCAGAGCAGATTATTGTGTCATCGGCATATTGGATGAGGTTAGTGTTAGTGATGGCATGCTGAAAGTCATTTATGAAGATATTGTAAAGAAGGGGACCCAGAATAGAACCTTGGGGCACACCTGTGGGAGTATTTAGGAAGGGAGAAATAGCTTTTTGGTAAGATCAGACCATAAACTTATCACAATGGACATCCACATCCCGACCCCACCCCCAGCCAAGGAAACCACTGTGAAAAATTTCTCAAAAGCAAACTTCACACTTCTCAAGACCGAGGTGGAAGTTTCAAAGCCCCCGGGCTAATGGAAAATGCTACCTAAACCACAGAATCCTTTATAAATGCTGTCTATGAGCACCTACAAGAATGCATGGATCGTGCCATCCCAAGTAAAACCAAGACTCACTCCTCCAAGAACAGGAGACCAGTTTGGTGGACCCCGGCCATAAATAAGCTATACAACAGAAGGAGGAAACTATTACATGACAAGGCAAAATCCCAAAAAGGGAAGCATCCTTGATCAGTACTAGCAAGAAACTTCAATCCCTCATAAAATCATCAAAGGCCAGCTTCGAAAGAAAAAGTAAAACCAAGACTCACTCCTCCGAGAACAGGAGACCAGTTTGGTGGACCCCGGCCATAAATAAGCTATACAACAGAATGAGGAAACTATTACATGACAAGGCAAAATCCCAAAAAGGGAAAGCATCCTTGATCAGTACTAGCAAGAAACTTCACTCCCTCATAAAATCACCAAAGGCCAGCTTTGAAAGAAAAATCGCCAAAGACTCTAAAGATAATCACAAGGTGTTCTTTAGCTACATCAAAAATCTGGGTGGCAGCTCTCATATCTGCTCTGAGCTGGTACAAAATGGCACAAAATACACTGAACCCACAGACATTACCAACATCCTGACAGACAGGTTCAGTGCAAACTTCACCTCCCCCTTCCCCCCTAAAGGGCCTGTGTCTATCCCAGAAGAATGCAATCCCCCAGACATCACAAACACACAGGTGAAAGCAGCCCTCTCCAAAGTAAAAAACACAGCATCAATGGGACCACATGGTATCCTGGGCTGCGTCTTACACAAGCTCCAAAACAAACTAAACCCTCACATAAATTCACTGTTCCAACTCAGCCTTACCACAGGTTATGTACCCAAAGAATGGTGTACAGCAGCAGTGATCCCTCTCCACAAAGGTGGCACCAGAACGGACCCTGGGAACTATCACCCTATAAGCCTGACTAGCCTGGTCTGCAAGGCTATGGAGCGCATGATATAGTGGGGATGTGAGACTAGAATCCAGTCTAGAGTGCTCCCAGAGAGGAAGTCTTTAGAAGGTCTGGTTGTTGAAGTAATAAGTTGAGTGAAGTTATAATGATTATATTTAAGGAGTTGTTTGGAGATTGAATTGTGGCCCAGTTAATGTTAATGTCACCTAAAATTATGGTTTCATTTGTAATCTTGGTAGAAAGCCAGGAGAGAATGTCTTCAAGGATTGGGACATTGTCTCCAGGAGGGATATAAAGGGTGATAATGTAGATATGTTTAGCATTGTTTACCTGAAGAAGGGCTGAAATTAATTCAGCATTGCCAAATTTGGGAATAGGTTTGGGGTATAGGGTAACTAGGAGGGAAGAGGAGTAAAGGAGAGCAACACCTCCCCCTTTTTTATGTGTTCTGTCTTTTTAAATAATAGAGTAGGGTGGAAACAATTCTGAGTCTTTTATATGGGTTTGATCCAAGTTTCAGAGATGGACAGCATATCTTGTTGATTATGGAGAAGCTAGGAATTGAGATTGGGGATTTTATTACAAATGCTCTGGGCATTTAGAGCTGTGAACTGGAGGGACCTACTGGCTGAATGGGGAGGGTAGGATGGGGAGGTAGAGTTTTGTGAGGGCCAGGGCCCAGGGTTTGGGTGTATGTCACCAGAGAGAAGGGTAGAGATAAGGCAATGAGTATGGGAAAGGATGTATTTAAATTGTTTAGTATTAAATTTGTGGGTTATAGGCTTTGTTGAGATAGAGCTAGTGTAGGCGGGAGTAGTGTTTTTATGGTTAGTTATGAGTTTGTAGGGAAAGAGCATAGTATTGTTGATGGAGTAGAGGTTAGGGGATATGCGGGATAGTGGGAAGTGCATGCTGTGTGTGGACTGAGGTAGTAGTATGAAATGAAGGGGAGTAGTTAACATAGAGAGGTCTTGTGAGTAGTTAAGATAGACTAAGGTAAAAAGGAGTAGTATCTGAGTTGAGATTGTGGCAGGTTTGAAGGACATGGTGTTCATTTTGGATACTTGTTAAAGGTAGAATTAAGCCAAGTAAGATATACTGACAGACTATTTTTTTTTTTCATGGGCATCAGCCTCCAGAATCCTCCACCCATTTCTGTATGCGCCAGTGAGCACATATTTCCCCCTGTATTTCTGAAGAGAGGACCAGCAATATGGAACTGTTTTACCATGTAGTGCTGCATGCATTAAGGCACTACCTGGTGAGCATGGTAGAATCTACATTAACCATAAGGGATACCACTCCATCATCTGCCAAGTCATGTGTAATGCCCAGGGAATTATCTTGAATGTGTGTGCTAACAACCCTGACAGTTATCATGACTCCCATATTTTTCACACATCACGGCCGTACCAGATGTTTGCCAGGATGGACATCCCACAAGACCATTTACTGGAAGATGCTGACTATGCCCTGGAACCATGGCTGATGACACCATTCAGAAGTGCACACACATCCTTGGAAGAATGCCATAATGAGGCACATGTTCCAACTAGAAACATCACAGAGCATGTGTTTGGGCTTTTGCAGTCACAGTTCCAATGCCTAGACATGTCCATTAGAGCACTGCTGTATAATTGCCCCACATGTTCACAAATATTCACAGTATGTGCTATGCTCCACAATCTGATCCAGTGGAAACAACTGCAGCAGGATCAGCAAGGGGAAGGGACACACATCCCACTCCCCCACCAATGCCTAGGTGCCAGCCACAGTCAGAGGAGGACTCAGAAGAGGAACCCCCAGTTGCTATCCCTGTAGGCAGACATAGGTGTGCTCAGTATGCCCTTGCTTTGGCTAAGAGGCAATGTATAGCACATTCAGTGACCACCAGAGATCTAACACCTTTCTCCTACTCAATACATATAGTAAAATTGATGCCAGGCAACTCACAAAAGCTTTACCTCCCCATTTATTGGCTGAGTACTGCTTGCATCAGACAGTCACCCTTGAACTGAAGGTGTGTAAACTGCTGCATTTACAAGTTAGGTCTTGAACCTAGAGTGTATTATTTAATAATATTATGGCATATCCTTGTATTTCCTAACTTAGTACAGTAAGCAAGTAAATAGATTACACTTTTATCTTGTCCTGGACAGACACACATCTGTCATTACTAGGTTTTAAGTAAGCAAAAAAAGTTGCTGTCTACAAATACAAAAGTGAGAACCCAGAAATAGAAGACCACCCTCCTCAGCCTAAATAAGCAAATAAGACAACTTGTGAAATCTCTCACCCCGACATTTATTTTCTCTTTTGTTTATTTCTTTTTGGGGGGGGGTTCTTTCCCCCATGGCACAGTGTAGTAGGCCTGGTCCACTGTATCCATCTGCCCCCCACTCCACTGGCTATGGCACCAAGACCCAGCATGTCTGAGCCGTAATCTGTTAAGGCCCCTTGTGCTGCCCCTGCACTACTTGGCTACTCAGGTACTTCTGACTCTGTGGACAGGTTTTTGGTATCCTCTAGGAGAAGTGGCAGAGGGGGTGATTTTATCACCCAAGAAAAACTACTGGGAATGGTGCATTGAATTGTAAGCCTCACTGTGGGTGCATATCCATGCAGGATGGAGACACTGCTCTCCATCATTGTACTGAATAACACAAGGAGATGCAGACATCAGACACTGCAGCCATTGGTGCAGTGAGGTGACAGTGATGACAATCCACTGGGTGAGGACTTGATCCTCACTGTCATCCAGCTTGATGTCCATGGGTTTGGAAGGTCCACTCTCTTACCCCAACCATGGTGTTCATCCACCTCTTGTGTTCTTAGCAGTCTCTGTGTCTTGTCTTGCATGTCCTGTCTGTCAGCAATTGCTTCCTCACCTTGTGCTTGGCTATTCACCTATGACTGGCTACAAGAATTGGAGTGCTTCTAATACCATCTGGAAATACAAGCTTATAAATGTATATTTTATGCACTTGCTATATTTCAGTGATATTTAATATTCCTGTGATGCAATTATTTATTGGTTGAATTTATCACTGTTTACACTTTTGTTAAAGAAATTCCATCTGCTAGTTACCATACTGCTCTTAGGGTGCTGCTTTAACAGAATTCTGCAAAGGCTGTGTTTTGTGAATATATCTCAGGGTTAGGGAACTTTACTGAAGGAATCCTTTTCTGTTCTGATTCTGCCTCTATTTTATTTTCCCCACCCATTCGCCCAAGTGTTGTCACATTCTTAAAACTTAGTGGCTTTTGAGTTGCCTGCTTCTACTATAAATGTTATAATGGGCACTCCTCCCAGTTCCTCCTCCCAGTTCTATCACATCAGTTAATTCTGTTGAGTACACTGAGATCATTTAGGAATGCGAACCCCCTTATTTTCTTAACTTTCAATTATCTTCTGTTTCCTCCCTTTCTACTTAACTAAAAATATCTCTTATTCAGCTGATTTTACTGTATTTGTGTCTCTTCCTACTTTATTACTTTATGTTGCTTTTGCTGCTTGTTGTTAAAAGTGATCAATTGCATTTATTCTACTGGATTTATTATTACCTGTTAGTAGCCTGATTAAAAATGCACTTTATTCAGCTACTTTTACTGTATTTGTGTCTCTTCCTATTTTAATTTATTTTGCTTTTGTTGCTTATGCTTAAACTGTTCAATTGCATTTATTCTTTTGCATTTATTACTGCCTGTTAGTAGCCTGATTAAAGTGTAATTGTTACTCTAATTCTCTCAGTTTTGGTTTAAGGACTTGGGGTTCAGGCCAGTTATTTTACATTAAGACAGTTATGGTAAACACTCTTGTGGGAGGGCAGGGTAGCCTCTGCCCTTCTGAGCTGGGAATTGCTGAGTTAAGGCTTATTGTGCCTATTGTTCTACATGTCTGTGTTCCAGTTTAAGAATGTGGGCTGCAAATCAGTTATTTTACATTAGGAATATTTCTTGTCTAAACTCTTGTGGCAGGAGAGGATAGCCTACACACTTCTAAGCTGTGAATTGTTGCTTAAAGGCTCATTGTTTCTGTTATTCTGAAAATGTCTTAGTTCTGGTTTAAACACTTGGGCTCCAAACTAGTTGTTTTACTTTGGGATGGTTGTGGTCTAGACACTTGCATCAGGAGAGTGTGGCCTAAACCCCTCTAAGCTGGGAATTGCTGTTGAAGACTTATTGTGCCTGCTATTCTAAATGTCTTTATTCTGGTTTAGGCACTTGGGTTCCAAACCAGTTACTTTACATTAGGAGAATTTGTGGTCTAAACTCTTGTGGCAGAAGAGGATAGCCTACACCCTTCTAAGCTGGGAATTGCTGGTTGAAACCCTATTGTGTATGTTCTCGGAAGTGTCTTAGTTCTGGCTTAAGCAGTTGGGTGATAAACCAGTTGTTTTCCATTAGTAAAAACAAAATGAAAACTTCAGCAAAGCTAGAACTTCCACTGAGTGACCTCCCAAACCTCTTGTATCAGAGGCACATGGGATATATTATTATTATTATTATTATTATTATTATCAGTTTGATTACCGGGGAAGTCCACTGGGCCAAGAACTGCCCATTTTCAGTGGAGGCCCGGGGAGAAAAGCTCCATAAGCAATACAATACAATAACAGTTAAAATACAAGGGGAGAAAAGCTCCATCAGCAATTCAATACAATACAAAGTAGCATACAATACAATAAAGGTTAAACTACAAGGTGAGAATAAGCTCCATCAGTAATACAATACAATAAAAGTTACAAAGTAGAATTTTTTTTTTTTCAGATGATTACAATATTTACATGTTTGGAGTCTGCTAGATCTGGATCTTGGAGCAATAAGAATAAGTAAGACAGTATAGTGGAGTGGGAGTTAGCAGAGCCTAGTGGGTTCCCATTATTTTATGTGGGGTGAAGGCAGGAGCATTTCCATTTGGAAGATAGGTGAAGGAAAAGTTGGGTCTTGAAGGATTCAGTGTTGGGTATTGTCCTATTTGAAGGAGGCAGAAAGTTCCATTTTTTACCTAGGGAGAAGGAGAATAGATGCTGGCCAGTGGGACGTTTGGGTTTGTGCATGGAGATCAGGTTTTGGTGTTCATATCATAGTGATCTGTTTGGGATGTATGGAGGAAGGATGTTTTTTAGGGCTGGGCATTTATCAGGGGAGAATATTAACTTGTGAGCAGTGGTTAGTTGTAGATAGTCTAGGTGGTTGGGGAGTTCTACCAGTTCAGAGATTGTAGGCTGAGGCAGTGGTGAGTTGATGTTTTGGATTTGGTGGCAAATTTAGAGATCTTATTATAACAAGCTTCGAGCTTAGAGGTGTTGGTAGCAGACAGATTGGTTAGAAGAGGGGCTCCATATAGCAGGGAAGGTAGGAGGTAGGTGATTGCCAGGGTATGCCTAGAAGAGTTGGAAAGAAAGTGATTGTTCCTATATAGCATACCAAGCTTTTGGTGGGTTTTCTTTATGTTTTGTTGAATATGAAGATCGAATTTGAGGTGTTCATCTAAGGTAATGCCAAGGAGTTTTGCTGAGGGACTAAAATAATCCACAAAACCAGAGTTCTTGTGAGGAATCTCTTTGCCCAAATGGTCCACACAAAGATAAAACCAAGTGACAGTCCTGGAATAAGGCGTTGGTCCAGCCCCTTTGACCAACGCCTTATTCCAGCTCAAAGGGGCTGGACCAACGCCTTATTCCAGGACTGTCACTTGGTTTTATCTTTGTGTGGACCATTTGGGCAAAGAGATTCCTCACAAGAACTCTGGTTTTGTGGATTATTTTAGTTCCTGTGGACTGTGGTTTGTCTGGAGTGCTGTGCAAGTTGATTTTCTGTTTGAACTTTTTTCTTGGTTCTCTTTTTTACGTTTACTTGCTAGTTTTGCTGAGGGGACCACTTCAATGGCAGTGTTAGTTTGGCTTCAGACAATGAAAGTGTTTTTGTCCAGGGAGGAAACCTTGGAGGGGAAGAAAATTAGTATTTTAGATTTGTTGGAGTTGAGGGAAAGGTGGTTTTGGTGCATCCAGTTCTCTGTAGTGGAAAAGGCTAATTGCGTTTTGATCAGTAATTCAGAAAAGTTGGGTGCGGCACAGATCAAGGTAGAGTCATCAGCGTATTGGATGACTGTGGTGTCAGGGATGACATTGTGAAGGTTATTTATAAAGATGTTGAAAAGCATGGGTCCAAGGATGGACCCCTGAGGAACGCCAGTAGGTGTAGGCAAGAAGGAAGAGGAGGAGTTCTTCCATTTAACAGCTTGTGATCTGTCAGTTAGGTAGCTGGAGAACCAGGGAAGAGTATTAGGGGAGAGATTGAGGTTAGTGAGATGATGGAGAAGGTGAGTATGGGAGATGGTGTCAAAGGCTTTTGAAAGATCTAGCAGTACTGTGGATACAATGAGTACAGAGTCTCAGGCTTGATTGACAGTTTCTAGGAAGGATAGTAAGGCGGTGATGGCAATATGTCTGGGGCGGAAGCCATGCTGGGTGGGTGTTAGGAGGTGATTTTGAATTAGATAAGGCAAAAGTTGGTGGTGGACACATTTTTCTAGAATTTTAGATATTGGAGAGAGTAGGGCAATAGAGCGGAAGTTGGAAATAGTGGTGTTTTTGCCTCCTTTGTGAAGAGGTAGAATGCAGGCTGAACGCCCGAATTTTGGTACGTATGATTCAATTAAAGATCTATTAATCAGAATACTAATTGGGAGAGCAATACCTTCAGCTGCATGTTTGAGGAAGGAGGAGCGAATGTTGTCAGGGTCGTTTGAGCATGGCTTTAGCTTGGATAGAAGCTTTTTTATAAAAATGGTGGAAACAGGTATGAAATGAAAATTAAGGGGCTTATTATTTGGGTTGCTGGGTGTTGAGAAGAGGGAGTTAGGTGGATTCTTATTTGGGAATGTTTTAGTTAGCTTAGCTATGGTTTCGGTAAAGAAGGTGTTGAAATGGGAGCTAAGTTCACTGTCAGTTAAACTAGGGTCAGGGCAGGGATTGTTCAGAGATCTGGGATGGAGAAGGGAGTTGAGTGATTTCCAGAATTGTTTTGGGTTCTTGTTGTTGTTGAACTGAAGTTTATTGTAGTAGTTTTTTTTGTCCTTGGTAATAAGTTTTTTTACTTGGTTGCGGAGTTGGGTGTATTGGAGCAAGGCAGAGGGCAGTTTAGTTTTCTGATAGAGCTTCCAGGATTTGTCTCTGTGATGCATAATATGTTTAGTGTCTTTGTTCAGCCAAGGAGCGGAGTTAGCTTTGATTCATTTATTTCTTAGAGGTGCTAGGGAGTTAAGAGTATTTATGAAGATTGAGTTGAAATGCTCAACAGCGTTGTCAAGTAGGAGAGTGTTTAGGGTTTGCCAGTTAATTTGTTTAAAAATGTTAGAAAAAATTAAGGGGTTGAAGTTGCTGAGGTTGCGAGTTTGAACATATAGATGTTGGTGTTGGATGGAGGTAGCAGATCGATGTATGAAGGCAGGGAGATGGTCACTGAAGGTGTCAGGGATAGTGCCACATAGAGTGATTTTGTTTGGATGGGAGACTAGAATCCAATCTATGATGGACCCTGGGGGGTGATTTTTGTTACGGCGAGTTGTTGAAAGGACTACTTGGGTGAAGTTGAAAAGGTTAATGGATAGTGAGGGGGATGGTGTGTTGACTTTATTCCAGTCGATATTGACATCGCCTAGAATATAGGTTTCGTATTTTATTTCAGATGAGGCCCAGTATAGAATATCTTCAAGGGTGGAGATATTGTTGCCAGGGGAGATATATAAAGAAATAAAGCAGATATTTTTATGTTTATTTAAATGGAGAAGGCTTGCAGTGATTTCAGAATTTTTGAATTTGGGGGTAGGGATTTGAAGAGAAATTAAAGAGAGAAGACTGGAGTAGATTAGAGCAAAGCCTCCGCCTTTTTTGTTTAATTGGTCATTTCTGAGGATGTTGTAACCAGGAGGTAAAATTTCAGAGTCAGTAATATGGGGTTTTAGCCATGTTTCAGAGATGGCTAGGATATCGGGTTGATTGTGATTAATCCAGGCTTGTACATGGTGGGATTTGTTGTTAAGGCTCTGGGCATTAATATTGAAGATCTTGAGAGTGTTAAGAGGGGAAGTGGGAGAAGAAGAGAGAGGGGTGGAAGTGTTATTTGTTGTGGATGAAGAAGAGGGAGGAGGCAAAGGGTAGTTTGTGTTGTGGCAAGGGCCGGGTTTAGGATGAATGTCTCCAGATAAGGCAAGGGCATTAGAGTTGATAAGTTTTAGTCTATAAGGTTTTTAAGGTAGGTGAGTGTCTGGGGTTAGCAGAGATTTAAGAGAGAGAGTTTTGGTTGAGGTAGAGAATAGTTTGGGATGAAAGACGAGTAGTGGGTTAGGTGGAATAAGTGAGGAGGATATGGAGTGAAAGTGAGAGAGTTGGAAAGATTGTAGTTGTGTGTTAGGGATAGTTTGAGTAGGAGGGAGGAATGTAGGAGCTTTATGGGAGTAAGAAGTAGCGAGATAAAGAGGTATTAGTAAGACGAGAAGGGAGCTGGGGGATTGGATAGTAGAGAGGATTTGGAGTGACATGTTAGGACAGAGTAGGTTAAAGTATAGTGGAGAGAGAAATAATGAGGTATGCTAACTGAGAAGGGAGGGTCTAAGAGAAAAGAGAGAGTTAGATATTGTAGAAAAGGGTAGTGGAAGAATGAGTATGTGGAGGTATAGGAATTGGAGTGGGAGGAGTTGTAGTGGGCGAGGTAAAAGAGGAGGCGTATAATTTGATGAGAGAATAAGGGAGAGGGTAATAGTAAGAGGTGTAAGATTGGATAGAAGATTGATTTAAGAGTAAGGGGGAGGGGAATAGGAGGAGGACTATGACCCTTATGAATATCAGGTGTTTCAGCTAATTGACGATTCTGAATGCCCATGACTTGTTTCATCGTTTTAATGGACAATTTCAGGCCAATAAAGCCAAACCCCACTAGCTGTAGATATGCATATTTCAGCCTTGTTATGACCTTGTCAGCACAGCACAAGCAGAGTGTTTGACTAAGCATAAGAAACACAGGGTTGTTATACCCAGCTGATGTCCATTATCATTAGGGTCACTGCAAAAATATCCCAAACAACAAACTAAAACAATAAGTGAAAAGGTCACTGAAAAACCAATCAGTAAAAACAAAATGAAAACTCCAGCAAAACTAGAACTTCCACTGAGTGATCCCCCAAACCTCTTGTAGCAGAGGCACATGGGATATATGCAAATGACCCTTATGAACATCAGGTGTTTTGGCTAATTGGCGATTCTGAATGCCCATGACTTGTTTCTTCATTTTAATGGACAATTTTAGGCCAATAAAGCCAAATCCCACTAACTGTGGATATGCATAGTTTGGCCTTGTTATGACCCTGTCAGCACAGCACAAGCAGAGTGTTTGACTAAGCATAAGAAGTATGCATATCCACAGCTAGTGGGGTTTGGGTTTATTGGCCTGAAATTGTCCATTAAAACAACAAAACAAGTCATGAGCATTCAGAATCGCCAATTAGTTGAAGCACCTGATATTCATAAGGGTCATTTGCATATATCCCATGTGACTCTGATACACGTTGTTTTACATTAGGAAGGTTTGTGGACCAGACTCTTGTGGTGGGAGAGTGTGGCCTATACTCTTCTAACTGGGAATGGCTGGTGAATTACTGCTTTATTTAAACTGTATTTTGCTGGCAAGGGTGTGATTTTATGTACTTTAGTTTTCTGGTGCTTCTGCATTTTATAGCATAGGCTAGATTCAGGCATGCAGAATCTAGACTCTTTGGTATCACTTGAGCACTAAAACTAGCTCTTCACTGAGATACTGAAAGATCTGAGGCATCCGTTGCTTCCAACTAACTAAAGGTTTGTGTTTGTGCTCTTATATTACACCTATAATTTGTATTTGACTTCTACTTTCTGCATGAATTGTCTGTACTGTTTTTTGCCACATTTTACTGTGTACTACATTAGTTCAGTTATAACATAGCCCAGTTCCAAGTTTGCTGTTTCTGGGTCTGTTTTGTAACTGCTGAGCATCAAATTCAATCCATCTTTGTTGGTGAAGGCCCTTCTGCACCCTTGTGGGAGGAAAGTGCTGTCTGGGTCCCATCTAACTGTGGGTGATTGGGCTAGAGCTCAGAGAGAGAGCATCTTTGTTGGTAAGTTGAACTGAAAGGGTTATTTCTTTTTTTACTGAAGCCCCGCATCTTTGCTTGTTTTTGTGTAGCTCACCATTGTGCACTGCCGCATAGCAGTGGTTACCACTGGTGGTTATAGGCGCAAACATTTTGCTTGTTACATTTTCCCTTAGTACTTTGCTTGTGGTACTCCAGAGTTCCTTTGGGGCCCTGCTCTACTGTCAGGTGGACCACTGAGCCTAGTCTCAGAGGTACCAACACACCTCTCACCCACTAGCTAATCCTAAGTGTGACCTCTTTTTCTGACCATATAAATTTCTATAACACTATGGATGGACAGTTTCCCACAGTTTCTAGCTCTAGTTAGCCAGCTTGGTCAACAAAGACATCCTGAGGCAGTGTAGCTACTGCCTCATGTTCACTGACAACCCTCTACTCCTAGTCCACACAAACTCAAAATGTGAGAGATGCAACTCTATTAAGAACCTTGAATCCATGCTCTCTCACACACCACTTAGTACATATGACAAAGAGCAGGTGGCCAGCATGCACACCTCACCTCCTACTCCACCAAAACCCACATCACACATACCTACATATGCAGAGGTCCTCACCAGAAACATATCTAAACAACGGAGACCTCCTAAACATAAACACAAGCATGCTACACATAATACTTCTTCTGCAGAACACAGTTCACATGATAGCTCATGCACTAGTTTCTCACCTATCAAGGCCTTAAGGCAAACCACAAAACCAAACATATTAGTCATAGATGATTCAACCTTAAGATACACAGATGTCACTCTCACCAGGCTGGATAAGGAAAAGGTCACAGTCAGCTGTCTGTCAAGTGGCAGGATACACCATATCATGCATGCACTAAAGCCTTTCAACAATGTGACCCTGTCATAGTCCATGTTGGTGTGAACGACTTGAGATGCACCTCTTTGGTCTATATGAAGAGAGACATGACTGAGCTCTCAACTATATGTCTCAGGCAGGTATGTCCTTAGACTTAAGCAGCATTATACCTTCACCTAGGATGATGACTTAATACAAACAGAAAATGTATAACTTCAATAATTGGCTTAGTTTCTGGTGTCTTTCTAAGGGGATCCGCTACCTGTCAGCCTGGGATGACATGATTGACAGACCTCGATGCTTTGCCAGAGATAATCTTCATCTGTCAACCCTGGAATTTTTGCTACTAGATAAGACTCCTGCCATTCTCATAGTGCCTTTTTTAGGTAGTGTCTCAAGGACAAAATTTCTGATGTAAAAACTCATATCTAAAAACACTCTCATGGTTATGCTGCTAAATGCTAGGAGTCTAAACATGAAACTGCACTTACTGGAAGCAGTCCTCACCTTGAAAGATGCAGACATTTGTGCAGTGAAAGAGACCTGGTTTAAGGCTGTGGAGAGCACCCCAGCCATACCAGGTTATACCTCCTTCCACACATTCAGACCCCAAACTAAAACCGTGAAAATTAAAGGAGGCAGTGTATCAGTATTCCTTAAAGATAAATACACCTCCAAATTGGTTAAACATTATGATTCCCTGGAGCTACTTCAGCTGCTGTTAACTGTTGGTAGGACACCTATTCAAGCCATTGCCAGTTAAAGAACCCTCTCAATGAGTCATGACATCCACTCTGCCTATTTGGATCTACTTGAGTCTATCAGAATACATCCTAACACCATGATTTTGGGTGACTTTAACTAGCTAGCCATTGACTGGGTAAATTGCTCATGCTCAAACTCACTTGCCCAGAGATTAACTTTGTTAACTCCAATGCCCTGAACCAGCTGGCTGACACTCCAACAAGGGATGCCAACATCCTGGATGTGGTGCTTACCAATATGGAGGACCAAAGTAGCAAACTCAATAACAAAAAACAGCTAGCACAAACAGTTATTGAGTTTGGATTTACTGACCATGCACAGTTGCAGTACTTGTGCGCTCTTCGATTTTGGACCATTATAGTACCCCCACTGTTAGGTCTTCCCTGGTGAGATCTGACCACAAATCAGTTTCATTTGAAGTAACTATCACACCTGACCCCCGTAACAGCAACAAAACTAAAGAAATTTCTCGAAGTAAATTATAACCTCTTACAGGATGGTATAAATAGCTTCACTGCACTTCCCCCCTCAGATGGAACTGACATCTATGCCAAGTTCTACACCAATGCTTTATACAAACATCTGTATAACTGCATTGACTCGGCTGTACCTGATAGAACTAAAACAAGTTCCTCATGGAAGAGCAATCCTGCCTGGTGGACAACTGCCATTAACAGGCTTTACAATAAGAGGAAGAAATTGCTATCTATGAGTAAGAGGCAGCACTACCTAAACTGGAAACACTCCTTCCTCATTTTAAACAAGCGAATAAGACTTCTTGTGAAGTCCTCCAAGCAAACTATGAATCCAAATTAGCTTCTGTACTTAAAGACAACCATAAGGCATTCTTTAGTTACATCTGTAACCTAAAAGCTAAGGCCCAGATTTGTGCTAAATTGGTAGTTAATGATACCACATATACTGAGCCTGTGGCCATAGCTAACCTATTGGCTGACAGATTCTGTGGAATCTTCGCTCCCCTATCCCCACCACACATACCCCATGACAAACCTGCCACCTCTCCACTACCTTGTACCTCTAAAGAATAGGTCACAAACATCCTCTCTAAGGCCAAAAACACAGCATCTATGGGACCTGATAACATCCCAGGCCACTTCCTTCATGGGCTCCAGCAAGAGTTAGCAACACCATTGGTTACTTCTTTCATTTACAGTCTAAGCACTGGCTTTGTCCCAATGGAATAGAAAATGGCTACTGTTATTCCCTTTTACAAAGGTGGTGTTTCAACTGACCCTGGGAACTACAGACCTATTAGCCTGACTAGCCATATTTGCAAGGCCATGGAGCATATCATCATGGATCTTATCATCAAAGATATAGGTAATCTCCAATCACTTGACTATACTAGGTTTGGATTTGGCACAGTTATCATCACTTGCACAGGATGCTGGGGGGGGGGGGGGGGCAGGAGACTGAGGTTGACACAAAAGGTTGGTGAATGTGTGTGAGGGATAAAGAAAAGCCAGCAAACTGTGTGTGTCTGTAGGGGTCCTCTATGTGAAATTGTTATGTGAGAGTCTGCATGAAAACAGACAAGCTCAGTGCCAGCTATATGTCTTGATATGGTAGAGGTGGCAGTTCATCATTGTCACCCCCCCCCACCAAGGGAACTGGCTCTGTCAGGTGTTGCACTAGCACCTCCACACCCAAGGTCAGATGGAGTTCTGCTATCTGAACATGACCAGTAGTCTGCTGGACATGCTACCTTCATGGGAATGACCAGGACCATGACCCATGGCCTGCCATGTCTGGTGTGGACATCAGCACACTCCCAGATAGACCAGAGGAAGTACTGCCACTATGGGAACATGATCAGGAATGGCCACATTGGCTCTCATCAGATGTTGTGGCTGACCTAGGCCCATGAGGATGCCATTAGCCTCCCAACAGATGTTCCACCACAAGCACCTCTTGATCCATGACAGACACCCCTCAGTCCATCACAGACACCCCTTGTGCCATTCATCTTTTCCAAGGAATCAGAGACAATGTGGAGGCAGTAACACATGTCAGATTGTGCCACATCCACAACCCTGAGCATTTATCTGGAGCACCTTTCTGAATGTGCCCATACCTCCTTGATGGCCCTAAACATAAGTTGAGTGAAACAGGAAGAGACACTTGCAGCACATGGAGGAGGGAAAGCACCCCCCAACCATTCTAAGTGGCACCTCACCAGCACTTTGGCTATGGCTAGACTCAACAGGCACTGAAGCTGCAGTAGCCACACTTCCCTGCTCAGTGTCATTGCCCTCCAATTGTCCTATATCTATGGACTCAAGTGGACTGGGTAGGCATAGGCCTACTGGCTGTGTCTAGGGAAAAACAAGGAGGTAGCTGGATATTACATTCTGTGTCAGATTCTGCACCCCCCCAACTGTGTCTTGATTTTGCCACCTTCATCATCAGTGCCTGATGAGAAACTGACATCAGGTGGCACAGGTCCCACACTCCCACCGTTATGATCAGCTGTGATAAAAATGGAGAAACACAGGCATACATTAATACCTGCACTACTATGGTGCAATACATGCTAAACAACTAACAGTAGACAGTGCGACAATACACATAACAGGCCTAAAATGACACATTAGATTTCTCAAAATTTGTTTGTAGTTCTGAAATAACTTGATTTGGCTTACCATCTGCAGGAGGCCACTGTTTCTGGATTCCTGATGGTCTTGAAATAAGTTAAGAAATAGGCAAGGCCAACATCATCACATTTAACAGTAAGACAGGAGTTACTACATGTACTCCTCTCAATCAGCATAATGAATTCCTTTAACAAGAGTGTGGCTGATAACTCCAACCTGAGCTTATCACTGTATAATGTTCAAACCCCCCCCAAAAAAAAAAAAAAAATAAAACCACAAGTGAAACAGAAGTAACTTTTATGTCAGTTGTTTTAGTATACAACAGTATTGAGCTCGTCATATAACAAAGCCTACCTGGAAGCTCTTCTTGAGACTGAGAGGGAATTGCACCGACATCAATGACAAATTGTGGACCACTCTGCTATGAGTTGTCCTGTGACAGAAGATTCACCAGGGATTTTTCATTGGGGTGATAGGTGGTTCTGGAGCAGGCCCACTCCCGGTTACCCTCTGGTCTCAGGCAATAGCAGCTGCATGCTTCTGTGCAGATGTAAGCATGTCAGTGGTCCTGTGGCACATCTGCTCATAAGTACAGTTGTGGCCTCCCATGGCATTTGTGTTAGCAATGATTTGCTGCCATATCCTTAGCCTCTCTGGCATATTGGGTGACCCCTTCCAAAAAGAAATGTACAATGTTGACATTGCACATCCACTATTATTGTGTTTTTTGCATCAATAAAGGGTGGGGGGTCTGTGCCTCAATGACATTTTCAATCCTAAAACACAACAGGATGATTATACAAATAACTATCACATAACTACAAAGTAACTGTCACCAGATAAAACAGTTAAGGTAGACAGTCAGTAGTACCCACTGGAAAAATATAACACACATGACATATGTGAAATACTAACAACAGACAGACTGCAAAACAAGGAGAGTAGCAAGGGCAACATACTCCTGTATGTGCCATAGCAGTAACACAACTGTGCCACCCCCCCCAAAAAAGCAGTCCATTCTAGTTAGTGACATAACAGTAGCTTCTCTTTGCTTCCTCCAGCCACTAAAGAACTGGCACAGGAACCATTTTGGTAATAAAACACATTTTAAATCCTAAGCATGCATTCAAAGGACCTGTCTCTGAAACATTTGTACATATGTGTCACACAGCTTACTATTTTCATGTATTGTCAATCATTTGTACCTCTGAAATGGCTTAACAACATGGCCATGCCATCAGTATACTTCTAACTAATGCATACAGGTAACAGTGTAAAAGGCTTTGCTTCAGATTATTCATTAATATAGTCTGGCATATGCATTACGTAGGTAAAAAAAATGACAGCATACCTGCTGGAGTTCAATACTCCTCTGTAAAGATAGCTTGGGAAATAGTTTGCTTTGGTAAACATGTAGCAAGTATCCTCACCATCAGTTTTGCTGGCTACACATTTGCCTTTTTATAATGGAGTAGATTATCAATGGGTTGGATCTGTCTAGGCTGTGTTTCAGAGATGCTAATTACAGCAAAGCAGCTGACTTGCATGCTAATCAAACAATCTGGTGGAACTACTCAAGATGTTATAAAGCAATCATTTAGACTCCATGCTGGTTTTTCCTGGGGATTTCAAAAGTAGTGGAGTACAGACCCAGAAAGTGTACACAGACAGAATGCTAGGAACTGCTGCTGCTGCTTAACACAATTTGTATGTGCTACAGGCTGCAGGCAATGCTGCTGCCAATAGGTCTAGGCCAAGACAGAGAAGAATTTTCAGGCCACATTTAAGTTATTATAACATACACAACATAGACATTGTGGAGTGCTACAGGGTGGACAGGGACACAATACAGGAACTCTATGACCTCTGCTGGCCTCAACTCAGAGCCACAGCCTTTACCTCCCCATGTATTGGCTGTGGACTGTTTGCTTCACAGTCAGCCCTGAACTAGCTCTGTGTCAATTGTTATATTTACAAGGTAAGTCCTGAACCTGTACTGTATTGTATAATAATATTATGACATGTCCCTGTATTTCATCACTTGGTACAGTAAGCAGCTATAAGGTGGGAAATTTGTACAGAAATGAATGTCACATGTGACAGCAGAGACTTATTTGACATGTATGTGTCCATTAGCAAGTCGTAGACATCAGACCTCAAAGATTCACACTTTAATACCTCCCCAAAGTACTAATGATCCCTGCATGCTCTATGTTTTGCATTGTGCATTTGTAATAGGAAATCATAACACAGAGAAGTTAACAAATAATGAGAGACATAGCAGTTTCTGGCTTCACCACCCTCACAAAATCAAATGGGCAGGATGCAAAACAAAGAGAGTAACAAGAGCAACATATCCTTGTTTGTGCCATAACAGTAGCTCGGCCTCACCCCCCCCCTCCAGAAGAACATTGCACCCTTGCATATGCCATGACAGTAACACACCTTTGCTCCCCACCTCCAAAACAACAGTCTACACTTGTTTGTGGCATCAAACCTTCCATTATTTCGATGGCAACTGCATATCATATTGTCCCCATTGAATATCCTCATGCATTTTAAGGTAAATGACATAGGCTGGCTTGACCACTGCATATCTCTGAGTACTGGTCAGTTAACTGATGAACGACCAGGAAACATAGAAAGGTAGGATACAGCTATATATTTGCAAGGAAAAATCATAGCAGGTTATGTGATCAGTAAGTGCACAACATTTACAATACATTTAGAATACATTTACAAATAACAGGCCATACCTTGATATCATTGTGCATTTTGTTGCACTTGGTTGTGTGAGAAATAATATCATGTATTTGCTGTAAAGGTGATTTTTTGTATAAGTCCCCCCTCCTGTTTTGTGACAGTGCATTTCAGTGATAGTTGGGATCCAGACCTATGTAGTCATATCTCATGTGTACTAAGTTTCTACTCTGTATGTCATAGATTGATTTTCCACATTTTAACTAATTCTGCATGTTTTATATATTTTTATTTATTTTTTTTTGGGGGGGGGGCACTTAGCACAAACAGCTTTGGCTATGTACATTTCAATTTCGCGTAGAGCGGCACTGCACAAAACGGATGAATGGGCCACTCAGGTAAGCAGACAGGACCCAGACAGTCACAAACATAAACAAGATTCATTCAATTAATACTAATGCACATTGCACAAATGCATTTCCTAGCAATGCACACTCTTGCACAGCATGTTTGCGTGATGATAAGCAATGCACACCATTTTCAAATGTTGCAAATCCAGAAAGTGCACCCTCCCAAAAAAGTGTGATGCCAGCAATTGGTGGGAAAACATCATTCTACATTGGTCTTGATCTGTGATAGGCATGGCTGTCATTCCTGGAGAATTTTTGAGATTCCTTGCTTAAAAATAGGGTGTCCAGGAGTCCAAAGTGTTTTTTATACTCCTAGTGAATGAACATGGGCCTAGACTGTTGCAGAGGGACACCATGTGTCAGATTACAAGGCAGAGCCATGGAATGCTCTGGCCCAGGCTCTGACCAATGCTTCTGGTATACCCCATACTGGTGAACAATGTAGAAATCACTACAGAGACATCAGGATGAGGAAGATGGATACCCTCCACCATTGGATCAAGGAATGTAGAACTGGAGTCACCCCACAGATATGTAAGTATCACTTACACAGACTTTTTGTCAAAGTTTAAAACTAGATATAGTCATGATTGGTATGCTTAATGCTATTCTGTTGTGTTATGTTTTGTTCTGCAGCAGTCACAGACTGGGAACTGAATGTGGAAACCATGCCACAAGACTGGCACTGATGCTAGATGCATGTGGTATGTATGCATCTCAAACATTAGGTTATTTTAGTCTTAAAAGTTACAATGCATTTATTATTTATACAGTTGTATCAAACTGAGCATTCATTTATTAACTGTAATAGGGAAATATGCATCCAGTGGCGGTGCTGCGGTAGCGTTGTTGCCTCACAGTTAGACGTTGCCTGTTCGATTCGCGGTTAGACCGTCTTCTGTGTGGCGACATGCGTGAATGGGCATTCCTTCATTGAAGGTTGTGTGTTAGGCCCAGCAAGCCAGCACGTAAAAATCTACTGCCAATCATTAGTGGACCGGAGTTCCGCTGTGGCGACCCCTAGCTGGGAAAAGCCGAAAGACACAAACAAAAATAGGGAATTATGCATCCATTACTGTGGAGAGCAAAACAACAGTTCAGTATTACAAAGTAGTCATAAGTTGCGCCTTCAAAATCCACACTTCCCAAATATACAATACTGTTAAGGTTTCATCAGTACTGCAATAAATTGTCAGAGCTGTAAAGCAGTGTCACCCCTGGCTTGCTGTAAACTGTAATCAGTATATTTGGACCAGACATATGTGCAATGTATGCACACATCAAGGATTGCTTACTGCAGTCTGTAGTATATTATGCATCTGTTAGGAGCTCTGTAGTCTTAACAGTAAACAAAGGTATTAGGAGTTTATAATGTTAAAACTAAAGGTAAGAGAATACAGTAAAATAATTGTATCAATGCTTTGTATGTCACATATGAAGTTACTAATATTCTCTTTTTTTCTCTCACCCCAATGCTTTTTTCTATCTTTTTTTGGGGGGTGAGGGGTTATGACTTTTGTTTTTTTGTGTTTACTTTTTATTTTTTTATTTTTCCCACAGCACAGCAGGTTAGGACTGTCCCATGGGATCCACCTGTATCCACTCTACTGGCTATGGCATCACTGGCCAGCATTTATGTTAGCACCCCCTGTGCAGCCCCTGCAATACCTGGCCCCTCAAGTAGCTCTACTCCAGAGAAAAGATCTGTGGCTCCCTCTGGGAGCAGTAGTGAAGTGGGTGAGTTTATCACCAGTGATGAACTTCCAGGGATGGTGCATAGGATTGTGCACCTCACTGTTGGTGCATGCCTTCACTGGCAGGAGACACTGCTCTCCATTGTTGTATTAAATAAAAAAAGACTATGCAGACACCAGACACTGCAGACTTGATTCTCACTGTCACTCAACTTGACGTCCATGGATTCGCAATGTCCCCACCTTCACCCCAACCATGGTGTTCATTAATCTCCTTTGTCCTTTACTGTCCCTGTCTCTTGTCTTGTTTGCATTGTCTATATGCAACATCGTCCTCACTTGCCCAACTAACGTCACCCAAACATTCCTAAAGCCCTTTCCCTACATTCTTCTCTCTCTCAAAAATAAAAAGTGGGCACCTATATCACAAAAAAAAAAAACAATATTGTCCCTTACATAGCTAGCCATTTTGCACATGAGTCTTCATGACACACATAATTTTGTACAATTCTGTATACAACAGGATGCTGTGGTCACCCCAGTTACTGGACATGACAGTCCAAATTCAGCAGAATGTGCATGTTTTATTCTGGAAGGAATGGGTAGCTATGGTTCTTTCCTACATCCTTCATGCACATTCCTGCCTTGTTTTCACTTTGTCCATTCCCTGCATGCTCACTATTTCATCACTTTCCTGTCTTCCCCATTTCTTTTCTTTAAACTAAAGCATAATTGCGCGATGGTGTGCATCACACACTAATGTGTGGCTACAGCAAAACCAGTTCTAAATATTATATAGTTGGATTGGAAATCAGTACTATCGAGCCATATTTTAGACATTCCTTATCTACTATCACACTTCAGAATTTGGATTTATACTTAACAGATGGTGCTACAGACTCAATTGACTAGCAGTTGTATGTTAAAGAATGTATAGCAAATGTCAGATTTAACTACTGTTGTATACACCTGATAGTTAACTGAATCTCTGGCTGCGGGAATTAATGTACTTAATGCAGTGATAAGTTCCTTTTTGGGGCAAATGGTTTAGCTATAGGTAATACATTAAAGTATGTTGGTAGTAGCATAGGCCAGCATTAAGAAACATTGTGGACTAGTGCTTTACAAGACTAAATGTGTATAGTGCAATAATGCTTTATAAAAATTTACATGGATCGTGCAATGCTGCTTCATAGAAATTTAATGAAGAAGATATGACATTAGTGATATGGTGTGCAAGCACGAGGAAGTACAAAGGGAAATATTTCCTAAACTGTGTCATTTACTATTGAATGTATTAAATACATCTGCTATCTAACTGACTCTGTGGCAGCAACTGTTAATGCATTGTTGTTGAAGGCACATGGTACTGGGTTCAATTATGGCTGGAAATAATAATTTTGTAAGCATGCATGATACTGTAAATATATGTACTTATTTGTTGTGTAGAGAATTGTACAGATAATTTGAAAGAATCATGTGTATCATGAACACACATGCAAAAATGGAGAGCCATGTATGGGACAATTTTTGTGTGTGTGGGACAGATGCCCTTTTTTTTGTTTGACAGAGAGAGAAAGTGAGGTAAGCTGGGCAGCTGAGGATGCAATTGTAGCCAGACAAGGCAAACAAGACAAGAGACAGGGACGGTGAAGGACACATCAGGTGGATGAACACCATGGATGGGGAGAGGGATGGGAAATCTTGGTCCCATGCATACCAAGACAGTTGACATTGAGAATCTAGTCCTCACCCAGTGTACTGTCATCACAGTCACCTCATTGTGCTGCTGGCTGCAGCGCCTGACATCTATACCTCCTGTGGGTGGTCTGCACTAGGATGAAGAGCAGGCACCCCATCAGGCTTAGACGTGTGCTGACAGTGTGGAGCACAATCCTATGCACCATCCCTGGCAGTTTGTCATGGTGATAAGGTCAACCCCTCCATCACTGTTCCTGGAGGGAGCCACAGGCCTATCTTCTGGGCAGAACTACTTGAGGGGCCACATACTGCAGGCATAGCAGAGGGGGGTGCTACCAGGTACTGCACCAGATGTGCTGGCAAATGGTGCTGTAGCTGGTGGAGTGGGGGAAAGTGGATCCTGCATGACAGTCCTACCCCGCTGTGCTGTGGGAAGAACACAAAATAAAAAAGTAACCATAAAAAAAAAATAAAATAATAGCCCCCCCCAAAATAAATACAATGATAAACACAAAAGAGAGAGAGCCTGAGAGAAAGAGTGAGAAAAAGGTTGGGGTGAGTGAAAAAAGAGAGAACATTAGTAACTTCATATGTGACATACAAAGCTTTGATACAATTATTTGACACTATTCTGCTACCTATACCTTTAACACTAAAAACTCCTAACATGTTTTTTCCCTATTTTGAAGACTGCACAGTTTATAACTGAGGCACACTGTAGTACAGATTGTAACCACCAATCCTTGATGTGTGCATATATTGCACATATATATGTTCCAATTATACTGATTACAGATTAGAGAAGGTCATCTGTGCCACTGTTATAGAAGAATGAAGTTACATTCCAATAATGATAAAATCCTAAACAGTATTGTATATTTGTGGTGTGGCTTTTGAACCCACAACCAAAGACTACACTAAAATACTGTGCTATTTTGTGTCCTACAGACTACTGCATGCATACATTTCCTTTTACAGTTTAGGGATGCATGCCCACTACTGTTTGAGAATATGGCACCGTTGCTGTGTGCTAGAGATTAAGGCATACATAGTTTATTTTTCAGTTGTGATATGCATGCTCAATTTAATACAACTCTATTAATTACCAGCTAAGCAGTCCTTAACTTTTAATGCCACAAAATTGCTATACAAGTTATTATTACTAATAAAATACTATTTAGACAGTACTATTCTGAAGCATACATGCCATATGCTTCTCGCATCCTTACTAGACACTCAACATAGGCTTGAATATTCAACACTCTCTCCTTGGCAGCTGAAAAAAACAGAACAAAACACTATTATGACTACCTCTCTTGAATACATTCAGCTTTTAACTTTTACAATTACTCACTGCAATTGATACTTACACATCTGTGGGGTGTCCCCTGCCTGACATTCCCCAATCCAAAGGTCAAGGGTACCCCACTTCCTCCTCCAGGGTTATCAAAATGATGTCTGCATTGCTCACCTGTGCAGGGTATATCTGTCTCACCAGTTAAGACCTTGCAGCACTATTCAAGGCTTCAGATTTATATTCTGAGCTAGAATAGATGCAGCAAACTGGGCCTATGCTCCCTAACTAGGAGCCCAACAAGAATCTTGGACTCCCTGATGCTCTAATGCTGCACCCAAAAGCATGCAGCATCTCCAGCAACTCCAGACATGGCTGCTGTAGTTCAAGCTTAATGTTTAATGAGCATTTCCCACCAACTGTAGTTTATATGGTGCTGTTTCCTGCCTACTGGATGTCTCACGCTTACTGAGACTGTGCACATTTTGGATTTGTAACATTATGTTGACCATCACTTACCATCCCGCAAACACTGTGGGCAAGGGTGTGCAATGCCAGGCTTCATGTTTGCAGGATAGTAAGTGATGTGCAACAGTGGTAAACAATGCATTTTCTAGCTTATTAGGCATACAGGCACTTTTGTAAAAGGGTTAGTCAAATTTACCATATATATGGTTCTCCTACACTTGCAGCTGTTACAAAAAGAAGGCTGAAGAAACAGTTGTGTATCTTGTAATTCCTTGCTATAATCTGCAGTCGCACAACAGTAAAACAAAACTTGCACACACTGTACTAGAACACCATACCATCTGAACTCCACCCCTACACTTAACACCTTCTGCCATGGAATTAGTGAGACAGTATCTGCTGTCTTAGTAGTTATTGTATGGCTCTTGCTGTTAATTGTAGCACAATGCAGCTTACCATGGTTGTGCAATGCACAATATTATTAATTGAATACATCCGGTTCATATGTGTGGCTGTCTGGGTTCTGTCTATAACCTGGGTGGTCCATTCCTCCAGTTTTTGTGCTTCTGTGCTTCGGACAAGCCATCTGAGCATATCTAAACATGTTTATGCTAAGCGGCACATCGTGCAAACCCTGGCAATAAAAATAAAATAAACAAATAAAAACAAAAGTATAAAAATACTTAATTAAAACACAAAAGGCAGACTGCCCACAGTTTTGCAGAATGTCTAGATATTTGCATCATATATTTGGCCTGTTACATGAAAATGGGTGCTTTATTGTGAAATGACTGAAGATTGCAGTCAGTATATAATGGCATATACATTTCTGTTCCATACTTCATATCCTTCAGAAAATGCATGCTAGCCCTTTTTCCTGTCATTAGTTCAATGTTTAAGTGGAATGACCCACATTCAGTATATAGGTTTTGCAGCCAGTAACACTGGGGAGAGCTGCAAACCCTTGCTTATGTGTGCTGTACATCATTAATATTCATGGTGTGAGGCTGCACAATGTCGCTCAATATGTAGTATCCTGTATGAGAATACACCCCATGTAGTCTCTCCTTAGAACCTACACAGAGTTTATTGAATCCCAGTGATTAATTAAATCTCCATGAGTAATATTGTCATAAACCAAAGAATCAGATTGTTGACATTATATAGTCTGTATGTAAGTTGTTTTATCCATTATAAGTATCCCACCCCCTTTGTCATCTGGTTTAATAACAATACCTTGAGTCAACATAAGGGAAGTTAAAGCTTGTTGTTTATCACTGTTCAAGCTACAAAACTTATAATCATTATTAAAGAAAAGTTCATAGGTGTCATTCTCAAAAAACTTTTTCAAAGGCTTGAACAATACTATTACTGATAGGAATAAATGTACTGGATTAGAAATTATCTTGTTAATATCTGTCATTTCAGGGAATATTACTTTTAAATTAAATTGCCTTGTGAATAATCTCACTTCTGTTAAAAAGTCAGAGATCTTCCCATTTGTCACTGGTATAAGGGTTAAACCTTTATTCAGTAAACACTACTGTTTTGCTGTTAAACAATATTTAGATAAATTTAGAGCTATATTGTTCCTTGAGGTTACCAACTGGGTGAGATAGTTGTAATGGATAAAACAACCTAGATACAGAATATACAACTTCTACAATCTGATCCTTGCATTTATGAAAATATCACTCAAGGAGATTTAAATGATAATAGCAGAAAAAATCAATAATGATGAGATAAAAATTAAAGTTCCTCTCTGATAAGTTATGTCCGAACAGAGGAACCAGGCAGGGGTGTCCTGTCTCCCCTTTGTTATTTGTATTATATTTAGAACTATTGGCAAAGAAAATAAGAGACTCAGATACAGTATGCAATCAGTATGTTAATCAAGAAAAGTTGGCTTTATTTGCAGACGATATTATTTTGTACCTGGTAAAACCATAAAAGGACATCTCAGTGTTGTGGAACATTCTGAGACAGTTTAAAATATTTTTATATAAAATTAATGAAGACAAAACAAAGGCTACAGCTGTAAACTATGTACTCACTCAATAATTGGTTCAGCATTACCTATATTTATGGGGACATGAGAAAATAAAGTATTTAAGAGTGTGGGTTAAAATGATGCTGTTATGGCAGTTAAAGATATGTGGGAAGGGGCTAAACAAAAGATAATACAAAAAACAAGAAAACTGAAGCACTTGTTTAGAGACATGGATAGGAAGATGCAAGCAGTGAAAATGTTTTTAGTCCATTTAGTTTTATATGGAGGTCAGTCATATTTTTATCATCCAGCGGAGAAGTTGTGGACAGGAATTAATAAAGAGTTGAAAGATTTTTATCTGAGAAAGGAAGAGAGCAAGTGTCAAGTGGTATAAGTTAATCTTTCCAGTGGAACATGATAGTTTATGATTACCTGATTTGAAGGGATATTGTTGAGCTACACAGCAAAGATTCATAAGCATAACACATGCAGAAAGCTGTAATTCAAAGTGGAGAGGATGATGATGAAGTAGCAGAAAATTCAAGAAATGGAGAGAGTTGGTTTCTGGATCCAGATCCTGAATGGGAGAAATAACAACCAAACAGAATGCAGTATTATATTTATAAAACAGCAGAAAGTATGTTAAGCATTTAGCCAATACTAGAATTGAGAAATTAGATTCTATCAACAGGGGTGATTGCAATTAGTGATACAGTGAATAGGCACAAGAGGACTAGAATTTACTGGAGAAATCTGGCAAAGGAACCAAGGTACTGGGTCCAAATAACTAGAGTGAGACAGGTAATAGAGTAGAAAGAGACCAAGATGATGTTTGGACTGCAGGCTAGTAACTGCTTTCCCTGTCATGGATTGATATCAGAGTATGGGCAAAGGGAAAGAGTAGAGGAATCCTAAGTGAAAGACCTGTTCTGATAGAGTTTTTAGCTGAACCTAGAACAGAGCTGATGTTAAAAGTAGTAGGATATGTGACATCCAGATAATATCCCACTGAACTGCCACCAAATAATGTCACATCCCTTACTATCCTGGGTCAGTGTGTGCACACAAGGCACTGCATCATCACAGTCATTCCCTGTCAGGACATCTCCAGGGATATCCTCAAACACACCTATCTGCTTGCTTCTTCTTCCACCCTCCCAGTCAAGATGAACCGTAGGCAAAATTATTTGGAATGGGGTCCCTCCCAAAGCTCTTACTGGGGTGAACTGCCCAAGCAAGTACTGCTCTTCTCCAACCATAGCATGACTCACCATGGTTATATCAGAAGCTGTGTCTCTCTTAGCAGTTACCTGTTTACCATCTAGTAAGATAGGTTATACATTTTGGTGATAAACTGGTACCTCTGTTCTTTCTAAGCAACTTACCACTAGCAGTTTATCATCACCACTTGCTTGCTCCCTCACCTTTTTTTTCTCTCATTGCCTCAATGGACATTTGACTTGCTATGTGGCCCCTGTGGTTACACTTGAAACATCTAATCCCTAACTGTGCATGTGGAGTATTAGTTTCCCTCTGTTACTGGTGTTCTCTGTTGCAGTGGATTAAACTGCCCCCAAAGGTTCCCTTATGTCTATGTACAGCATTGGGTATCCCTTTGTTATGCATTGGTGCACTGCTTACTAAGTAGAAATCTTTTTTTCTCTCCACCTCTTCTGCAGAGTTACACTTTCTGTCTGCTAAGCAGACTCTCATGTCATCAGGCAAAGTACTGATGAATTGTTCCCTCACCAAAAGGTCTGCCAGTCCCTCAAAATCGGTGACCTGGCACCCACTCATCAATCTGTGAAAGTAAGTACTTAAATCAGCAATATAATCACATACACTTTCATCTGCCTTGGGTCTGTGTTCATGAAACTTTTTTTTCTATAAGCTTCAGGTGTTAGTTCAAAACAATCTAAAAGACAGTTCTTAACTTTAACATAATTCAAACAACCTACATCAGACAATTTTGACATGGCCTGAACAGCTTTACCATGGAGTAAATGAGAAGGGAGCCAAACCCAGAGCTCATGGTCATCATCATACTATTTACATACCATCTCAAATATATGAATAAAACTATTAAAGTCATCACCATCCTTGTATTGAGGAAAACGTTTGCTGACATTTACAGCTTCTGGGGTCTCATTATTCCCTTCCCCATTACCTCCATGACCCTCTCAAAGGGTAAGAAGCTCCACTTCATGCCGGTGCTGTATTTAATTTTCCTCAACTTCTAAATGTCGCATTCTCTCCTCAGCATCCAGACATTTGTCTTCCAAGTGCAGTCTCTCTTTAGTATCCAGTTGTTTGGCCTCCAGTTCATATTGACTCTGCTTCTCCTCAGCCTCCAGGCATCACATGCTCTCTTCAGCCTCCAGGCCCAGTCTCTCTGCTGATTCTAGTTCAAGACATTTGATCTCCAGGCACAGTCTCTCTATCTCCAGATGGATTCTCAGGGCCTCTGAAGAAAATGTGGACTGTCCTGTCTCAGCAGACTGCACATCCCCAATACCAAACTGGATACCCTCCAAATGGCTTGTCTAAGCTGAAACTGAAACTAAGGCTGAAATCATTGCTTCCTTAGTCAGGTTGTCATGCACCAGTCCTCCAGCTTCACACTCCTTCTCCATCTGGTTCTTTGTCAGCTTACTATAGTCTTCAGCTGACATCTTTGCCTGCCATCCCTGACTAACTACAAATAAATAAAACCATGGTGAACTGAGATTCTGTGTTTACTTTGTGGCTGTTAAGAGTGCACACCTTAATGACAACTACCCAATGGCTACTGAAGTCCAATTAAAAATCCCACACCACTGGCATCACTTAATGTTACATCCAGATAATATCCCACTGAACTGCTACCAAATAATGTGGCATCCCTTACTATCCTGGGTCAGTAACTAATGAGCTTCAGTCTTCACTACTGGCTCCAGTGTGAGACTGTCATTTAAACAGGAGTAATATTTCACGATTTTTTCCTAAGGGCACAACAGGAACAAGCTCTATCACCTGGGACTCGACTGTATACTTTGGTCCACCCTTAATGGCGCTCCTTCTTACACACTTCAGAGAAATGTGTCCCAGTTTTAGACCTCTGATACTCTCACACTTAAATAAATTAAATCTCACACATACAAACACTTCTGAGAAAGCCTGACATAGATTTCCAGCTGTGTCCCTTCCCCAAAATAATATGGTAATGCTGCCACTAATCAGAGTGTCTTTATGCCCTTCCAAAGGGGTGTCCAATTATGAAAATAAAATACTAAAAGAAATAGTAGCAAATGATCTTAGCAGTCATGCTTTCAGAGTTATCCTAGGAATTATCAAAGTAAGTATAAGCACTCTCAAATCACTAAAGAAAAACACTGATTGACCAGCCACAATGTAAGTTAATAAAATATATTTAATATTGAGAAAAATACTAGGACAATTCAATCTAGAATGAAGGACAGAAATCCAACATTTATAAAAAACTCTAACTGATCTGATTATTTATAATTTTCCTGTATGTCTAAAGAACACTGTCCCTGATCTAAACTAAAGGCAGGCTTACAGTTCTTGGTGAGACCTTTTGGGTATCCACTGCACAGTATATTTATAAACAACTCACAGCTGACAACTGTAATTGGCTTCTGGCAACTGCCAACTGACTTCAGCAGGGTCTTTTATACACTAGCCTGTCAACTGTTCAGTTCTAATTTTCATTTCATATTTTGAAAATCAATCAACAGTTGTTTTCTAAAAGCTCCTTCCTCTCTTTCAGCTTCTGATAGTAACACATAGCAACTGCCAACATTCCGATAACATCATCCACTGATCAGATGAATCTGAGACAGTTTGCCTCTAGGATCTCTCTTCACAAACATGCATAGTCAGAAATTGAAAAGGGCATTGTTCAAGTCTTTAAAACATTCTGTACAAACAGATCATAAATCAACATTTAAGAACCTATTTACAATATCATAGCTAGTCATGCTGGCATATAATACACAGGTTACTTTGAAATTATATACAAAAACTCAGCCATACATGCTAGCACAAATAACAGTGTATAATGTCTTCACAAGGCATAAAAAATATTGCACAACAACTATAAGAAGAGTCAATCAGGTGAGGTTAGAAAAGTCCAGGAAGAGAGACTGGATAAACAATTTAAAAGGAAACACAGAGGTCCAACTTTCCACACTACCCAGACATCCTCAAGAATGTCATCCCTTGATACCTAGAAAGTGGAATAGCCTGATTTCTTACCTTTCTGATGGGTATTAAAATCAAAAGTTTTAAAGGCTGCATGAGAGGAGGTCTTCTGGCATCCTGGGAAACCAGCACAGAAGTTCTCAGCTTATTTTATTATTGCTGTCCAGTAAAACCCTGAAATAATCCATACTTTAGTTTTATCCACTCCTAGGTGTCCTCCTTGTAAATATGCATGGTTCCCAAATTTGCAATAAATAAATAAATAAATAAAACTCTAGAAGAGTCAGAGTTTTTGTTTGAAAGTGTTTGCATAACAATGTCTATACCCATATCAGACTTGAGTTTTTTTTTTCCTCAGGTAGATAGCGAATTGAAGGTGTGATGGGGAAGAAAGAGGTAACTGTGAACATATGTTTTGGGAGTGTAATGAGTTGATAGACTTAAATTTAAAAGTTTTCTCTAGAGTACTTTGTAAGAGATATAGGGAGAGCAAATATGTGTAACTAAGTAACTGATTTTTTTAAGCTGGGACACGCGATCTGAATTGCCTAGACATAGTAATGCCTTTTTAAGTTTAAATCTGGTGGCTGCTAAAAAGCAATTACTAGAAATAAAAGTCTGAACTAATTGTATTTGAATTAATGAATATTGGAACAAAGTTAAAAGAACACTAAGTCTTGTGACCATATTACCTTAAGAGTAATCAACTTGGTTAAAATTGTTAAGGCAGCATACTATAGATGCCAAATGGGGTGCAAATTTCCACAGTACCCAGACATATTCAAAAATGTCTTTCCTTGATACCTAGAATGTGAAATTGCCTGATTTCTTACCTTTCTGATGGGCATTAAAATCAAAAGTTTTAAAGCTACATGAGGGGAGGTCTTCTGGCATCCTAGAAAACCAGCACAGAGGTCCTCAGCTTATTTCATTATTGCTGTCCAGTAAAACCCTAATATAATCCACGCTTTAGTCTTATCCACTCCTAGATGTCCCCCTTGCAAATAACTATGTGATAGCCTTATCGTTAGATATCTGAAAGGTTTGGACATTGACAGCTGACATATCTCTTTTTCCCTGTCATTACTACGTGCAATAAATTACTTTGCAGCTCATGGTATGAGTAAGAAATTGAAATATTTTGTTCAAAATTTTCTCCTACAGATTCTCCAGTATTTTCTTGTTTTCTTAGATATGTCATATTCCCACTGTTTCTTTTTAATTTTTAATTTCTACCCATCATACCTGCAGGTCTGTCAGCTGTGGAGTTTCCTTAGGGTCAAGCCATCATGAGGAAGAAGTTAGTGCCTTTTCTGCTACCATAACAGGCAGTTGGTCTCAATGAGTAATTCATCTACAAATCAGAGCATCTTATAACAATATCCTTTAGAGTCACTTGCTATTACTATGAAGGAATTTATTTTCAATTAACATTTCTTCCTTACCTATAGATACCCGTTGCCTATAGCCTTCCTTGATTTTTGGGTCTTACACTAACCTAAATGCATTTAGAATTTTGATGAAATAAAGTAATGTAATCATTTCTTATGTTCTGATTGTCTTCTGTATTTGTGTGGCTCAGTGATGCAAAAATTATTGCTGTCACCTCACAGCAAGAGGTTCTCCAGTTTGATTCTTGGTGAAATGTCTTCCATGCAGAATCTGCATGTCTTCCTTTTGTTCATGTGGGATTCCTCCAAATACTCTTGTTTCCTCCCACATTACAAAGACATGCATCTAGAGTGTATCTCCCTGGGCCTTTGCTGAAATTGGGCTCTGTCCCAGTTGGACTTTCCTGGTAAACAAATATTAAATAAATAAAATAAATAAGTATTGCTAATTTTTCATTTTTCAGCATTCACTTTCTCCTTAGAATTTTCTCTTTATGGATCCTTCTGCATTAACTTGACAGAAAGTCTAGAATTTGGTTCAGATTGTGCATTTTATGTGCTTACTAACTTCATTCACTTGAAATACATTCTCTCAGTGAGTGACTCTCATCAGTTCTTCTAGTCATTTCTACTCACCACTGTCAAACACTTTCAGGATGCGCAGCCACATTTATTTATCATTATAATCAACCCCCCCATTTTCCTATTTTTACATGGGGATAGGGTATCATGTCAACTGTTAACACCTCTGTCTCTATTCAATGCCACTCTCCTGCCTTCTTCAGCATTGACTATCACAGGTCTTCTCTCGCACAAGCCATCCACCTCTTTGCTGTCTGCCCCCACATCCTCTTACCTTCTTCCTGTCTTTACCAAACCTTCTTCACTAGATTGTCTTCTGTTTTTATGCACGTATTCATGAGTCATCATAATTGTTCTCTTTTTCCTTTTCTGCAATTGGAGCTACTTTGACTTCTGCTGTTATGTCCTCATTTCTTCATCTGTCCAACAGTGTGCATCCTACCACCCATCTGAGGCAGTTCATCTTCATTGCCTCTAGTTTCCTCAACGTCTCTATCTTCACTGGCCATGTCTGTCTACCATACAGAAGTAGTGTCTCCACCACTGTTTTGTACACCTTAGGTTTCTGCATCTTTGGTATTCTTCTTTCATATACTAACCTGACAATCTGTGCCAGTTGGCTGTAGCCCCTCTAATTCTAGCTTTGCCCTCCTCATTCAGACTTCCCTTCCCCTCAACCACCCCTCCCAGATACTTAAAGGTTTTAACCTGTTCCACTATTTTCCTCTTCTATCTCAAGTCTCAGCTTCTACTGATTTCCCTTATTTGCTGCCATTGCAACTGTCTTATCTGTGCTTAGTTTCATCCCATGTGTGGCCTATTTTGCATTCCATTCCCCTGTCTTTTGCTGAATTTCTTGATCAGAATCTGCCTGTAGTGCCACATCGTCTGCATATAACTTTGTTGATCTGCCTCCTTTGATCTATTTGTTAATGTAATACATCACCAGTTATGAACAGCAGTAGGTTCAGAGATGAACCCTGATGCACATCCACTCCCACTGGGGACACTTCTGTGAGACTGAACATCGTATGTACTTGAGTCATTGGATCCTTGTAAATAGCTTGCACTAATTCTACCATTGTTTCTATCATTTCAAGCCACCACAGAATTACTCAAGTCAGCTTTCTTGAGACACTGTCATATTCTTTCTCCAAGTCTAGGAATGCCCAGTTGGACTCTTTCAACTCCTCTAGCTTCTTCTCAAATGTCTGTCTCACTGCAAACATCGGGTCAGTTGTGCTGCATCTTGATCTGAATCCAATCTGCTCATCTCCCATCATACTTTCTGCTATTCTATGTATTTATAGATGAATCACCCTCTCCAGAACATTCATGCAATGTGAAAGTGGTTTGATACCTCAGTACTGCCCACTTGTGGATGTCCCCTTTGTTCTTGACCTCTGGCACTAGTATACTTATTCTCTAGACATCTGGGTATGCCTTTCTCTCCACACTGCTATGAGTATTCTCAGGAGCATTTCTATCCTATCTTACCCAACGTCTTTATTGTATCTCCTGTGACCCAATCTGAGCCTGCTGTTTTCCCTGACTTCATTTTAGTAAGAGCTGTTCTTACTTCTTCTATGATGACCTCCTCCTCTTCTCTCATTGTAAGCCCTGTCTGGGGCAGTACAGCTTCTAAGGAGTTTTCTTTGTCCAGAATCTGCAGGAAGTACTCCTTCCATCTGCCTTTGAGGTCCTGAGGACTTGCTGAACAGGTTGTCACTGGCATCCCTAATGAAGGATATCTAGCTATCTTCTTTGTCTTTGTCATTGCATCGCAACCTGATAAATTTTATTTGTGCCCTCTATTGACTCAGTTTGCAGAAGCAGGTAGAGTGCCTTTGATGCCTTGATTTTGCTATTGCAACTCCTTTCTTAACCTCTTTGTTAGCCAAAACAGTATTCTTTCCTAGTCTGGTCCCTCTTTTTTATCTCACACTTTTTCTTGTCTTCTATCTTTATTCCATGCTTAATAATATTTTCAGGCTGCAAACATTTGCTGTGTAGCTTCTTCCTTCTGCTTGTTCTGGTGTTTTGGATTGCTCTGGCATAGGTGTATGCTGATATATATTTTCAGATAATATAGGCTCTTCTTCGATTTGTATCATTTGCCAATATATTGTACCTTTGTGGCCTTCTGTCCTCTGTACGCATTTAATTGCTACTCTACCCTTTTTGAAGTTACACTGAGGTGAAAGGTGAAACTCCAGGCTTATTCACTTGCTGTTTCTATTCCCAAACTGATATGGTGAAGTTTGATAAAGATTTTGTACACCCCATTGTTTCAGCAAACCTTTGCTGTGAAGAAATACTTTTGATATTATTATAGCATAAGTTAAAGTGGATGAATTTCCTAACACAGCTTGAATTTCTCCTTGAGTAATAGCATATTGTTTTGTATCCCATGAATACAAACAATTGCAACTGTTTCCTAGTAAGTGACTTCTTTTTACCTACTTACTCTAACATTGGAAGCATAAGTATACTGTCTGGGTCCAACAGTCCTTGCAGTTTGCCACCATCATTTAAGGGATTACACAATTAATTTTGCAGAAGTACAACAGGATAAATGCCACTCAGCCATCTTGGCATTTAATATACTTCATTCCATAAGTTCAGGATCCCCATTAGCATGTGTTTTATGGCTAATGTTCTGACAGCTAGACTATTGTTTCAGTGCATGGAGTGTCACAATTACAATACAGAGCTTGGGAAAAAAACAAGCCTCCTGAACATCCCTCCGTGCTGTTAAGTTTTAATCCCAAACGAGTGTTAGCAGCAAACAGTAGTCACCACAGAATAGTAAAAGGAAGTGCAAAGAGTTTTGCATGTTTAAACATTTCATGTACAGAGGTTGAATACTGAATTAAGAATTTAAACATGTTTTAAAGATCTATGCACTTTCCACTGCTGTTTTGTGGTGGCTACCTTCTGTCTGGCAGCATTAAGAGTGTTAACGTTTCAAAGCTAAAAAAAAAATATTAAGCTCTCCAGCACTATCTCTTCTCCTCCTATAATAAAGCAGCTTTATGGGCTCTCTCAAGATTCACTCATGAGGTGAATTACATGACTTCCATGTCTTAAACACATAAAAAGCTGGTTATGATCAGAAACACAATTATAATCCTTTACATTATTAGCAGTACAAAATCAACCTACATGACCATTTTTCCATATTGAAGACAGAGTATGTTTATTGTTCATATATTCTGTTTGCTTCCAGTATTTAACACAGCCTTTATCATTGATTTAGACTCTCAGTTTTAAAGAAAACTTTATTAAATAGATAAACATGTACAAGTTATCAAAATATTCAGCATCCCCAGTGTCAGTTTGGAAAACCCACTTTTTTAAAGTAGCTGACAAAGCTTATTTAAGAGCAATCAATTGTTAACATTCATGTCATTTTACTTCTTATAGATTAACCCACAGAATCTAATGATAGTTTAAGTATGTGTTTTAAATTATATAAATGAGATCTTACCAGGCTATTAGGAGAAACTTTTCAGCTATTAATCTTCAAAACTTGTATCTCAAAAGTAACACTAGCTCAAGAAAACATTGTTTCTGAAATATAGCATCTTGGCCCTGGTAGTCAGTCTCTTCTGTGATGATGAAAGCCATTAGCTGTTCTGTTAACTGGGCTGAGAGATTTTTGGCCCAGTCACTTCAGTCTCAATCTTCCCTGTGGAAAGACCATTCAGAAGCCATTAATTATGCCTCAAAGTCCTCAACTGCTAACTGTTTAAGAATTAAGTGTCTTTGATTTGGCCATGCATATGGTCATCACCAACACCCCATTGGTGCTTCTGCAATGATTTGTAACAACTACTCTGCTGTTGCCAATGTTGGAACAACATTGATGCACTCCAAAATCCAAAAAAAGAAGACAAACCACACTGGCAACTGCTTTTAGTAAATTAGCGCTTTCGTTTACTGGCAAATTGTAAACTTCTTCAGATAAAATAACCATTTCAGCACATTGCTTAAATAGTGAACATATTCTGATGTCATACATTGCATAATTAATTAATTAATTGCAAGATCAAACAACAGTTTTTTTAAAAGGGAAATGTTCATATAGGACCAAAATGTTGAGTATTTACTACATAAATATTAATCATATATATATATTGTTAATAAAAAAATTGTTAAATGTGTACATACATTAATAAAGTAAAAAACATGGTAGTAATGTCTACCTATATAATGCTTTTAATTTAAGCAAACTTTTAATTGAGATCATTTCATTCAGCCCTGGTGGTGAATTTGCATCAAGCTTAAGCTGCCATAAAATTTCTTTCTCCTCTAATTTCAGGCTGGATGGACCCCCCCGCCCTGTATCCTGAATACAATCAATGATAACAAATTGGAAATTATGGCCAGGGTTCTGTATAATATGCCTAGCCAGAGCATTACAAGAATTCTGCTTATTAATGGCATAAATATGTTCATGCACACGGTGTTTAAAACTTCTGTCAGTTTTGCCTACGTAAAATGATGTACATAGGGCACAAATTCCTAAATAAATAACCCCCTTAGAATTACAATTAAACTTATTATTAATATAAATCCTGTGCTTCCGTATTGTAATAGAACTGACAGTCTTGATATACTTGCACCAAGAACAACATTCACACTTGTACATTCCACAATGGGGTCTGTAGATGTAAGTACTTCCTTGTTCTAAAATTTCTTTTAGGTTTAAACCCCGTCTATAAGTGAATTTAGGTTCTGGTGCAATAATTTTATTGATGTCAACATCATTAATCAAGAAAGCCCAATTTTTCTTAAAGATCTGTTTCAGACTTCCCACATCTTGAAAGAAAGTAGTAACAAAGTTAGAAAGTAAACATTCAGGCTCAGCTCTTTTTTCTTCATTATGTATTGTGCTCAGAGTGCACAATTCAGAACCTGGATGTTCATTACTACTAAATTCTACACCCAAATTTGGTTTATCAATGACTAAAAGGGGAGAGAAGTCACCTTTATATCTTTTCATGGTGACTTCCTGTATTAATCCATTCAGTAAATTTTCTGGATACCCTCTTTTACTGAACATCCCCTTTAGAATTTGACATTCCTCATGGAATTCTGAATCCAAACTAGTCATTCTGGATGCCCTTACAAGTTGTCCCTTTATTATACCTCTCTTCTGATGGTAGGGATGGCAACTTGAAAAATGAAGGAAGGAATTTGAGTATGTTGATTTCCTAAATATACTGGATTTCATATAATTAGAACACAAATCCTTCCTCAAAGAGACATCCAGAAAGGAGATGTTCTCATAACTAAATTCCCATGTGAATTTTAGAAAATCAGTCTTAACAACGATAGATTCAAGTAGAGACCCGGCTGAAGTTTTATTCCCCCTCCACAAGATAAAGATATCATCCAAATATCTGGTATACCAGATTGCATTTTGAATGAAAACAGGGTCAGTAAATAGGAACTTATTCTCCCAATAGGCCATTACTACATTGGCGAAGGTTGCCCCACATGGAGAACCCATCGCTACGCCAGATTTCTGTAGATAAATTTTGTTGTTAAAGAGAAAGTAATTATTTTCCAAAACTACATCCAATAAATATATGATGTTTTCTATTTCTTGATGGTCTACTTGTTTATGCAATAAAAATTCTCTAACCCAATCACATCCGATGTCATGAGGTATACATGTGTACAAATCACAGACATCAATAGTTAGAAAATTATTATCATTATCAAAGGGTATCCTATTAATAGCTTTCAAAAAAGCCCAGGAATCTTTACAGACTTGGTGTTCGCTTTTCAAAACCTTTTGTAACCTATTATCAATATATTTTGCACAGTCAAAAGTGATTGATTGGCGACCATCAATAATAGGTCTAAAGGGAGGTTTTTGGATATTTTTGTGGATTTTGGGTAGTCCGAACAGGCATGGAGTCATGGGAAAAGAAATATCTAAGTATCTAAAGGTATCCATATCGATACGGCCATCAATGAATAGGTCCCTGATAAATCCAGAGACTTTACGCATTGCCCCATTCATTTCATTTAGAGATACTTCTGAATAAAAATCAGTCCCTAATAATTCATTCATACTGTTTAAATAATCAACTTTATCCATAAACACCAACCCTCCACCTTTATCCGGTTTCATTATTCTAACAACTGGCACCTCACCTAAGTGTCAAGTTTAATCATATCCTTACATCAGGCTTCATGCCCACTGAGTGGTGCACAGCTACAGTTATCCCACTCCACAAGGGGGGATCCACCTTGGATCCTGAAAACTACCACCCCATCAGTCTGACGAGCCTGATCTGCAAGGCCATGGAACGTATTATCTTGGAACTTATAAACAAAGACATTGGCAACCTTAAAACATTAGACCCCGTCCAGTTTAGGTTTGTGAAGGGTCGATCTTGTCTCCTGAAACTTATTGACTTCTTTGAATCAGTCTCCAGAGCCATGGACGAGGGTAAGGCAGTCCGCACCGCCTATATGGACCTTGCCAATGCCATTGACACCATCCCCCACCCTGGAATCATAGATAAACTTACTAAGCTGGGCATTAATCCCTACATCACTTGATGGGTTGCCAACTGGCTTACTGACAGAACCCACACTGTAAAAGTAGCTGACTCCAAATCCAGCTACAGATAAGTGACAAGTGGAGTACCTCAGGGTTCATTCCTGGGACCTCTCTTGTTTGGCATCTACTTCTCTGAAGTACAGCCCAACACTAAGGGACTCTGGATAACAAAGTTCCCAGATGACTGCAAACTGGGAGCCATTATTAAATCCCCAAATGATGTGGATACTCTACAAAAGGGCCTTACAGAAACAGATGCTTGGTGCCAGATCCATGGGCTCAAGCTCAATGCCAAGAAATGTATAGTTATCCCCTTGGGAAAAAGCATGTACCCATGAATTATCACATAGGTGGCAGTACACTAAACACTGAAAGTGTGATAAGAAACTTAGGGACACAGGTGGAGAGTGGTCTCACCTTTAATAACCACATTGCCGCAACATTCATGAAATCCTTCTATGTGGCACACCTCATCACTAAGGGCTTTTCATACAGAAAAAAGGAGGTCATTGTCCCATTGTACTCATCCCTCATTAGACCCATTATAGAATACAATGCCCCATTTGGAATGTACCTCTCAAGACATCTGCAACAACTGGAAAGGCCGCAGAAATACCTCACTAAAAGAATCACAGGCCTAAAGCAGATGCCCTATGCTGACCGCCTTAAAAAACTCCAGCTATACTCTTTCGCATATCATCTACTCTGAGGCAATCTCTGATTAACATACAAGGTCATGTCAAACCCAGAGCTTTTGGACATGCTACACTTAAAGAAATCTCAATCCCTCAGAGCCACATGCTCCAGGGATCTAAATCTTGTCATCACAATAAACAAAACATGCTGGAGGTATAAGTTCCTGACCCAGAGACTCCCCAGACTCTGGAATAGACTGCCCATACATGTCAAGCAGAGTGCTTCTTTGGCTCTCTTCAAAAGGAACCTTGATGGGAGAAAGGAAATTCACCCCAGGGATCACATCAGTCACCATGCTAGACAGGGGTCCAGGGAAGTAAATAGTGTGGGAAGAAATAGCCAGGGAATTGTTATGGCTAGGCTTGTATAGGCCCTAGGGCCGATAGCCTAGTACCAACCTATTTACCTATGTATTACAGTAATCCAAAAACATCACATCTGTTGGTGTCCATGCAAATGCCTTCAGGTAGTACAACAGGAAAGACAGACTGGGCCACAGGATAACAAGCTATCAACAGTATGTAATGCAGATGTATAGCCCAGCGGCCTCTAAATACACTTTGCATGCAATCCCTAGGTGGAAAAGGCCTAGGTCGACACAATGGGCGTTATCTTTACATAACAATGCATAACTGAAATCATCACAATCACACTGATGGCAGTAAGCAGTAGGCCAGCAATGTTCACAAGGTGAAATGTATGGTAATGTACATCCGTATACTTTAAGGAAGCTTACTACTGGTATTCCTCACATGCTGTAACACCCTAGGATACTTATGGTGCATACCACCCCATACAGTGACCTACAAGGGCATATAACAATGTTACATACACTGACCTCTAGACTGCAGACGTGCACACATGGCTAGTCCAACTGGATACATGTCCATTTTCAGAAGAGGCCTGGGAAGAAAAGCTCCAGAGAAAAAAAACTTACAAAAATTTAAAATGTAACATAAATGATTACAAAAGGCATCGGAAGACAGTAATACAAAATTGAGTAAAAAAAGCTTACATAAAAAATAGAGAGAAAAAATTGACTTAAATATTACATACTCAGAGACATTAGTATTTAAGTAAATATAGGTTAATATATAGAGTGTAGTATATAGAGGGTTTATTGGTAGGAATATAGTGGTTTTGGAGTGGAACAGTTAGTTAAGGATAACAGTTAGTCAGGGTTGGTACAAGAGCATAACCAGTGGTTATTGAGAAAAAGTTTTAGATTAGTTTTAAAGAGTGGGAGAGAAGTCTGAGATGTAAGATCATGTGGTAGTTGATTCCATACTTTACCAACGTAGTTAGAGAATAAGGAGTCACCTGCTAAGTCTTTTCATAAGGTAGTATTAATCAACATTTTGTTAGAGGAGCGCAAATTCTTGAGGTTATTATATGGCGTAATGAGGGTAGTGAGAACTGGAGTGTTGCTGGGTTGGTATTTTATGAACTATTGTAAGTTGGTTAAATTGTAGCTGATTAAGGAGTTCTAGCCAGCCCAGTTGTTTTAGATTCAGACAGTGATGAGTCCAGAAACTGTAATATGTTCTGTACACCATTATTTATTGACATCATACCTGATAACAAGCCAGTCAGATAACAGACTGCTGGACATGTATGTAGTAGGGGTTGTTTCTGAGGACATTACTTGGACATTCTGTGTTTGTGTGTAAAGTACTGTGGTCTGTGTACGCAGGACAGGGATCTTCAATCTTCACTATTCAAGGAGCGATTCCTCAACCTCTCATCCACCACACCAAATTAATCGGGAGGCACAACAGCTATCTGACTGCTAAAATGAAGATAGCAGCGCATATACGGTTTCATATATAGTTATACTAAATATAAGATAACTAAGTGGATAAGAACAATACCTAACATATGTCCATAATTATTGTGTTCCTGTGTTGGGATTGCTTGATCTGTGTGTGTATTGTGTGTGTGTGGGTGTGTGTGTGTGTGTGTGTGTGTGTGTGTGTGTGTGTGTGTGTGTGTGTGTGTTGTGCGGTAGAGTGTCCATTAATCCTCAGAGGTACAGGAAGCCACTGCAGCAGGGTGGAAAGACAAATGTGGCTCCAGAGCCACAGGTTGCATACCCCTGAGTTAGGATGATTGACAACAGTATGTGTATTGTGCTTACGAACCTTGGGCTCTCTACAGACTGTGGTAGATGCCATTGATCTTTGTCCTGTTCTATCGGATGTTACATGCTGCTCCATTGTATGGTACCTTATTGGCTGAAATGTCTTTCGGGCCAGACACACACGTGTCCCATGCCATAGACAGCCATCGGACTGCACTGTGCCAAGACCAGTGTATGTAGGGTTAGTGTGTGAGTGGCACATATGAGGATGATGTTTATCAGACAGTCGTTATAGTGTCATGCTAAGCTTGTGTATCATATGTGGCTGTGGCTGCATTGACATTGGATGTGCGTATACATTTTCACACAGGTGCTCTAATCGCAGGTACATGTGTATTCCCTCACACAATATGTAGTCCAGTGTTGTGGCAGTCTGCCTGTAGTTTTCCCAGTGCTTTGTGACATGCCTGGCAGCCTACTGTAATTACCCAGTGTGCTATTTCCAGTTATTTGCAAGACATACTGCTGCCAGGCCTGCATAACTGTTGTGTATTTCTGACAAAGCAGTGGCATGCTGTACAGATGTATGTCACTATCTACTGGGTAGTATGTCGCCATGTGAACTCAGCACCACCAGGTACTATGTGTCAGGACAGGCTGGCATGTGTGCGTGAATAAACTGTGTGGGCATAAGTACTCCAGTATTGTCATGATATACTCATGTACATGGCTAGTAACATCCACATTGGGAGGCATGGTCCACATGTCTCACATGAAGGGGACATGTGTACATTTCTGGACTGACCACAGAGTGCCAGATCCCTGCTGTAGTCCACAGGCTCATTACTGTGCTAGCAGTGGTACTGTACTATGATGCCCTTAGGATGTCTGTCCATAGACAATGGTGCACATGTCTACAGCAGATGTGAACTCCCACACCCAACATGTCTGTTAAGACACTCCTATGACAGTAGCAACAGTCTACATAAATACCTGCAATATATCCATGACATCCCCTTGCATTAAGGGGTTGGGACTACTGGTTCTGAGGTAGGCCTCCAGTCCATGTTTTGGACATATGGTAAACATATATGTGTACACATATATCCACATATCTATATAGATATATACACATATACATACCCACATACATATGTGGACATATACATATCCACATACACACACACATAGATATATATATATATATATATATATATATATATATATATATATATATATATATATATATATATATATATATATACATACACATATAAACACTCACACATATGCATATACACAGCAATGACTTCAACAAGTGGCTAAGCTTCTAATGTCATTCAAAGGAGATCAAATATCCGTCTGCCTGGGACGACATGATTGACAAACCCCGATGCTTTGCCAGAGATGGTCTGCACCTGTTGCCTCTGGGATTCAGATTACTGGCTACAGTTCTTGGCACCCCCATAGTGCCTTATCTCAGCAAGGTTCAAAGGACAAAACCACCACCATAACAGATACAAGCATGCAAAACTGAAGGTAATGCTACTCAATGCTAGAAGTCTAAACCTAAAATGGCACTCTCTTGAGTCACACCTACAAATGGGGAGCATCGATATCTGTGCAGTAAATGGGACCTGGTTCAATGCTGCACAGAGCACACCTGTAATACCAGGCTACAACTCTTATCACACATTTTGAGCACCAAACCAAGACCACAACACTACAGGTGGAGGAGTGTCCATATTCACCAAGGTTATTCACAACTCCAGCCTAGTTCCCAACACAATGCATCTGAGAATCTCCATGTGCAACTAACACTAGGTAAGACTGCAGTCCAAACTGTAGCTTGCTACAGATCCCCCACCATGCCCCAAGATTCTCACTATACCTTTATAAACATACTGGACAATATTAAGATACAAGCAAACATCATAATACTGGTTGATTTCAATGATCCTGCCATTAACTGGGAAAACTACTCGGGTACCAACACCTTTTACCAACGGTTCCTGGAATTCATACATTCCAATCCCCTGGATCAACTAATCCATTATCCAACTAGGAGCTCCAATATACTAGACCTAGTCATTACCAACATGGGAGAAAGATGCTCCACACCAGTGGTCACCCCCTCTATGGTCAGGTCTGAACATAAGTTAATCACCATTGACAACCACATCCCACCCCCACCTGCAAGTAAGGAAACCTTCATAAAAACCCTCTCCAAAGCCAATGTCATGCTACTCAAATCAGAAGTGACAAGCCTCATAACACCCATGGAGACGGGAGACGAAAGTGCAACTGGTGAATCCTACACTAAGGCACTGTACAAGCACATCCACTCGTGCATGAATTGTGCCATCCCAAATAGAATCATGACGCTGTCCTCCAAAAAAGGAAGCCAATCTGGTGTTCCACTGCCATAAACAAATTATACAACAGAAGGAAGAAACTGTTGAAGGAAAAAAGGATAATCCCAAAATGCAAACTGCTCCCTTACCAGCCTCAGTAAGAAGCTGAGATCCCTCAAAATCCTCCAAAACTTGTTACGTAAATATAATTGCCAAAGATTCCAAAGACAACCACAAGGCATTCTATAGTTATGTCCAGAATCTAAACAGCAATGCTCAGAAGTGCTCTGAGCTACAATAGACTGGCATTAATATACTGACTCCAAGGAGTTTGCCAATATCTGGGCAGATAGATTTAATGCCACATTCACCCTTCTCTCACCCCCTAAAGGGCCCAAAAGATTGCCAAATTCCAGTAATCACGGCCACACAGGTAGAACCCGCATTCTCCACAGCTAGGAATACAGCATCCATGGGACCAGATGACATCCTGGGCTGTGTACTAAATGAACTTCAAAATAAACTTGCACCTCACCTAATTTTCATGTTTAATCATAGCCTCACCTCAGGCTTCGATCCCACTGAGTGGCACACAGCTACAGTTATCATGCTCCTCAGGGGGGATCCACCTTGGACACCAGGAACTATTGTCCCATCAGTCTGATGAGCCTGATCTGCAAGGGCATGGAATGCATTATCATGGAATATATAAACAAAGACATTGGCAACCATCAAACACTGGACCCCACCCAGGTTGGGCTTGTGAAGGGCAGATATTGTCTCCTGAACCTGATTGACTACTTTGAATCAGTCTGCAGAGCTATGGAAGAGGGTAAAGTACAGCCTATCCAGACATGGCCAAGGCCTTTGACACCATCCTCCACTATGGAGACATAGTTAAACTTACAAAGCTGGCCATAAACTCCTGCATCACTCGATTGGTTGCCAACTGACTTACTGATGGAACCCAGAGTGCAAAAGTAGCCAACTCCAATCCCTGCTCCAGACAAGTGACAAGTAGAGTACCTCAGGGTTCAGTCCTGGGACTGCTCTTGTTTGTCATCTACTCTGAAGTACAGCCCACCACTACACTACTCTGGCTAACAAAGTTCACAGATGACTGCAAACTGGGAGCCAATATTGCATCCCCAAATGATGTGGATATTCTACAACAGGGCGTTACAGAAACAGATGCTTGGTGCCAGAGCCATGTGCCAAACCTTAATGCCAGGTAATGTATAGTTATCCCCTTTGGAAATACCATGTGTCCATGAATTACCACATAGGTGGCAGTACACTAAACACCGAAGGTGTGATGACAGACATAGGGACACAGGTGGACAGTGGTCTCACCTTCATTAACCACATTGTCACAACAGTAAGGAAATCCTTCTATGTGGTATACCTCATCACTGACAGCTTTTCGTCCAGAAAAAAAGGAGGTAATTGTCCCAATGAACTCATCACTCATTACACCCAGTATAGAGTATAATGCCCTATTTGGTATGTACCTCACAACACATCTGAGACAGCTGGGAAGGCCACAGAAATATCTCACTATTAGTATCACAGGCCTAATAGCAGATACCCTATGCTGACCATCTAGAAAACCTACAGCTATACTCTGTGGCATATCGTCTACTCAGAGGCTATCTCTGCTTAACATGCAAGGCTATGCCAAACCCTGGGAAATAACATCTGTAATAAGTGTATGTAATGCCATGTACAGTACATGCGTCTATGTGCTATCATTACAGTAGCAAAGGGTTCTGAGTGTCATGTCTGGGACACACAAGTATATGAGATGTGCACAGCACTGTAATCCATGTGAATGTGTTCCATGCAGGGGTAGCAACCCAGGCTATGAGCATGTAGTGTAACATGGCGTTACTACTGTTGACAGTGTCCCAGGCAAGGGTAGAGTGCTAACACTGCTACTGACAACCGGCACACCTGCGGGCATATCTGCACTCTGAGGCCTCACTGTCGTATTCCTGGTGTGTGGGCTGTGTCACCATATATATATCACCTACTGGATAATAATCAGACATGTGGAATGTAACTGCCGAGTACCGCCTGTACAGCACATGTTAGTGAGGGCTTACAACATGTAGTAATGGCATACATATTGTCAAACATCCATCTGTCAACACATTCATCCTATTGCATAGCTACTCGCCAAACTGATGTCTGTCAGTCCCTCTACAGATGTGCAGATGGCAGGTATCCAGCTGGGATACGTACAGACAACCTATGCTTGATTGACACTGACATGTGGCCAACTATGTACTACCTGTCACATATAAGAGATAACACCCTGTATGGGCCACATGCCATGGGTACCTACACTACACTACCACAGTCAACAGAACATGCTTGGGTACAGGTTTCCATCACAGACACTAACCATGCGTTATAATACATGTTGCATACATGTCAACTGGATCACCTCAGTGGCCATGTGCAGAAGGCACCCAGAGGATTGGCTGATGCATGTCACTCTCACCCTGATGGTCACTAACATGGTGTCTGTCGATAGATTGCCTGCTGGCACATGGCAGGTGGAAAGATACCATTGTACACATAACCCCTACACAACCAATCTCTCCATGGACAATAGCCAGGTACACAGCTATGACCACCTGCAGCAATGCACCACAGCACTGACACGTGTATGTGTGCATTATAGAGGATAGCAGTGTTTGTGTGTTAGTACACCTGAAGTTGTGAATTCCATGACAGCCTTCACAACCACCTCAACACCCATTGCCATTGTCAGATGTAGCCGCTGCTGTATTGGACATGACATGTACCCTATTACACTCCTCTCCCTAATGGCTACATATGCCTCACAGTACCAGCACAACAGTGTTGTACAAATGGGTCAATAGGCATGGGAAACCCATTGAGGTCTGTCAAGTGTGTGTATGTGTACATGTCTGCAAATCCATAGGGTACACCATTCTGAGGCCACATACTCCTATTACACTACACATTGCCACACAGTAGAACAGATAGTGTTGCCACTGCCCATAAGTGAGGCATGGCAATGCAACACCCTATTATGCCTGTGGCATGTGCATTAGATGCATATCATTGCAGTACCACTGTTGTGATATACAGTGGGTTGTATTGCCGTCGTGGGCAATGTGTGATAGCGGGTATGTCAGAGTGTCATAATGGGTTCCAGTGTTTACAATATCCACTGGGGAATGTGGGTGCTGTGTACACTGTCATTACACCATGGTGCTCCCAGTATATGTCCCACGTACCACTTTTTGGTGACCACTGTCACCATCAACCATACAGGTAACTGATACCTCAATACAGCCCAGTTATGCATGTGCTCTGTGCAGCCCACCTGTAACACACTGGACACATGGAATAGTTAGCTAGCACCAATAAGCCCAGGTCTCTAAGATGTGTGTCTGCCTGTTATGTGTCTGTCAATGTGTATATGATGGTATGACACACTATGTATTGTCCATATACAACCATTACATCCCCCATTACCATATTGTACATGTCTGTAGATGTTCTGTATGTAACATGTAACCTGGTACACACCTCACCCTTAACATTGTGTGGCGTGTGCAATGAAAGCCACACAGTCCAGTAGCACTACATACCTAGGTAGGGCTCTAGTCACAGTGTTGCCAAGTAAGGATGTGTGTATATGGATGGATTGACATAAGGTTGCAGATTATACATGTCCCAGTGGTTCACCTGTCAATGTGGCACAGTCAATAACTGTTATAAAAACCTGTGACATCTGTGCAACTGTACATTGGATATGTCACAGCCATGGTGTCACCACAGTGCCATAACCCTTGTGGAATATGACTGCAGACCATCCTCCTGCTGACATATGAACACCTACAACACAAATGGATAACATTATAGAGATCACAATCAGTCAGTGTTACTAACAGCTGAAATGCATCATAGCAGGATGGCTATACTACCTGACATGTATGCATTAGACATTACCCCTGACAACATCTTACACTGTAGTACATTGCTGCATTCTATTACAGTCGCTGTGTGCATCAGAACCATATTAGCCTGTCCCTGCATCGATGATATGGATGACAGGGATGTGCCACAGGTATCATCATATGCACAGGGTATGTTGCTGGTTTGCCAGAGGCCAAGGCTGGTCCATACATTTGACACAATGTGTGTGTGTGTGAGGGGTTTAACTCTGATCGGGGCATGATGATATGGTGTGTGTTGGTATGGGGTTGCCCTAGGTGTGTTTGCCTAGTGTGTGGGTATGCATGCACACAGTTGTGCCATGTGGCTGCCCTATACAGATATTTTTGGACAGCTGCAGACCATACCTGGCAGGGTGTGCAGTTCACCGCCTCCAGCCACGGACATGCTGACTGTGCCTGCCAGGGGTTCCGTGGGCATGTTCAGGTACAGACCTTGATGTACTACTCTCCCCTGATGATGACAGATGTCCGCTGGAACCATATCCCACCTGGAACTGGCCAGGGCCACGTGCACAAGGCCTGCTGTGGTGTGGATAGCACCTCCAGTGATGTGCTGGGGCTGGTACTGCCACTACAGGAGCGGCTTGGTTTACTGGCACGTCCACATCGACCACCACCTGCTGGTCTTTCTGGCCTATGTCCACACAGCCGTCTCACATCTCCCACCAAGTTTTCATGCACAGACATACCACGGTCGAGGAGGCCCACCATCTAACCTCATTGTCTATCCATGATCTCATTCTGTTCATGGAGTGCAGCAGAAATTACATGGATGTTGTCACTTACAGATGAGAAAGCAGCCCACTGCAGCCTCAGGCCCTGTCTGGTGTACATTTCCATACATGCCTGTGCCACCATGACAGCCTGAAACATGCGCCTGGTGGTACCAGTTGGTGCAACTCTGCCAGGGGCATGATGACCAGCGGCCCACCCATGAGCACCATGGTACATCTGCCTATGTGCTGCCCAGCAGGACATCTGGCTATGCTGACTGTGACCCGACACAGTCGGCATGGAAACCACACTCTCCTGGGCACTGGCACCGACCAACAACTGTCCCTCTGCTATGGCCATTCGTGATGTGGTGTGTATGGGCACTGTAACTGTGTGCGGGCTTGGGGGCAGCCACAGTGGTGCAGTAGTTAGCATTGCCACCTCACAGCAAGATCCTTGGCTGGGGTGCCTTCTGTATGGAGTTTGCATGTCCTCCCTGTGGTCGTGTGGGTTTCCTCCGGGTGCTCCGGTTTCCTGTAGAAAGCAGAAACCTGATCTCACCGCGATGTAGTTGAAGTAAAGAGCGGTTGCTGTTTAAAATACAGTTCCCAAATGCACAGTTCAAAGAAATTGTTGGCAGCCGTAACAAAATTGCTCCGGTTTCCTCCCACATCCCAAAGACATGCTGGAGGTGGATTGGGCACTCTATATTGGCCCTAGGTGTGAGTGTGTCCATGTGTGTGCCTTCTGTGGAAGTTTGGGCGCTGGGCTGGTAACTCAACACCGTAAAACTCCACTGCCAGTCATGAGTGGACAGGTGATCTACTGTGGCGACCCCTAACCGGGAAAAGCCAAAAGAAGAATGGTTCAAGGCTCCTGAGAGCACCCCAGCACTATCAGGTTTTACCTCATATCATGCGTTCCGGCCCCAAAACCCGGACAATACCAAGAAAGGAGGAGGGGTATCCATATTCATCAAGGACACCCACACCTCAAGATTGGTGGCATCGCACGATGCATCGGAAACCATCCAGGTGCAATTAACCATAAGCAAGACTGCTCTGCAATTTGTAGCATGTTACAGGCCACCCTCGCAAACTCAGGAACCTCATATGGCCTTTCTGAAAAAACTGGAGGGGATAAATGTATCTCCGAACACCATCATACTAGGTGACTTCAACTACCCTAATATAGACTGGGAACACTACTCAAGCCCAAACACTCTAGCCCAAAAGTTCCTGGAATTCATAAACTCAAATGCCATGGAACAACTAGTCACCATCCCTACAAGAGGAGAAAACATACTTGATCTCATCATCACGAACATGGGAGCACAATGTTCAACGCCGGAAGTATACCCCTCACTGGTGAGATCTGATCACAAACTAATCTCGCTGGAGGTCCTCATCCCGCCCGCACGCGAAATGAAAAAGACCACAGTAAAGAACTTCTCGAAAGCTGACTTCACACTTCTAAAGACTAGTATGGTCTCCTTTAAGGCCCCTGAGCTGGCGGTTAACATTACTCAAACCGCTGAATCACTTACAAATGCCTTCTACCAGCACCTGCAGGGCTGCATGGATCAGGCAATCCCAAGCAAAACAAAGACTCTTTGTACCAAAGGCAAGCGTCCAGTCTGGTGGACCCCAGCCATAAACAAACTCTACAACAAAAGGAGAAAGCTACTACAAGATAGAGCAAAATCCTTAAAAGGTAAGATACCGCTGATCACTATAAGTAAAAAGCTAAGAGCTCTCATAAAATCATCCAAAGCTAATTTTGAGAAAAATAGCTAAGGACTCTAAAGACAACCATAAGGCATTCTTTAGCTATGTCAGAAACCTAGGAGGAAACTCCCAGATATGCTCAGAATTAGTTCAAAATGATGTGAAGATTACTGATCCTACAGACATTGCCAACATACTGGCTGACAGGTTCAGTGCAAACTTCTCCCTCCCCTAAAGGAGAGATATCTATACCAAATGATTGTAGCCCCTAAACATCTCTAACACCCAGGTGAGAACTGCTCTCCAAGGCAAAGAACACAGCATCCATGGGACCTGATGGTGTCCCCGGCTGTGTGCTCCATGAACTCAACGAGGAATTAAACCCACAGTTAGGACAGCTGTTTAATCTTAGTCTCACCTCCGGATATGTACCCATGGAGTGGCGCACAGTGACTGTGGTCCCACTCCACAAAGGCGGTGCCTCCACCGACCCTGGAAATTACCGTCCCATTAGCTTGACAAGCCTTATCTGCAAAGCCATGGAGAGGATCATAATGGATCTCATAAATAAAGACATAGGGAACTTGCAGACTTTGGATCCAACCCAGTTTGGCTTTGTCAAAGGCAGATCATGCCTTCTAAACTTGGTTGACTTTTTTGAAACAGTCACCAAGGCCATTGACGAGGGAAAGGCAGTCCATACAGCCTACCTAGACCTGGCGAAGGCTTTTGATACAATACCTCACTCGGGTATCATTGAAAAACTCATCAACTTAAATGTAAACCCATACATTACAAGATGGGTTGCAAACTGGCTGAGTGACAGAACCCACAGGGTCAGAGTTGCTGGCGCCATGTCAGACTCAAAGCCTGTCACAAGTGGTGTCCCACAGGGCTCAGTCCTGGGCCCACTCTTGTTTGGCATCTACTTTTCTGAAGTACAAGCAAACACAGGAGGGTTATGGCTGACAAAGTTTGCAGATGACTGCAAACTGGGCGCCGTATTTGAAAACACATCCGACACAGATATCCTTCAGAAGGGTCTCACAGAAACGGACAACTGGTGCCAGAGCCATGGCCTAAAGTTAAACGCCAAGAAATACATAGTCATACCCTTCGGGAAAAATAAGGTTACCCCTAGCTACCATATAGGTGGCAATCCCCTGAACACAGAAGAAGTTATTAGGGACCTGGGAACCCAGGTTGACAGTAGAATTTCATTCGACACTCATATTGCTAAAGTAGTTAGGAAGACCTTCTACATTGCCCACCTTATCATGAAGGGATTCACATCTAGATCAAGGGAAGTCATAGTCTCCCTATACTCATCACTCATCAGACCAATGATCGAGTACAATGCCCCATTCGGAATGTATCTGACCCGACACTTGCAGCAGCTGGAGAGGCCACAAAAGTTCCTCACCAAAAGGATAAAGGGTCTCAAAAATCTGTCTTATGCTGCCCGACTGAAAGAACTCCAGTTATATTCAGTTGCTTACCACTTGCTCAGAGGTGACCTATGCCTGACATACAAGGCCATGTCAAACCCAGATTTGATGAACATGCTTCATCTCAAAAAATCTAGATCCCTCAGAGCCACAAGGGTGGGAGACTTAAACCTCGACATGGTTATTAATAGGACGTGCTGGAGGGATAGATTCATCACTCAAAGACTCCCTATGCTGTGGAACAAAATCCCGGTTTATGTGAGGCAGAGCACCTCGCTGGCCTTGTTCAAGAGGAATCTTGACCAATGGATGGGAGATCGCAGATACACCCCAGGGGTTACCTCAGTGTCACTGCTCGACAGAGGCACAGGAAAATAATGGGCATAGTTTCTCCAAACTAAAGGGGTGGTGTAAGCCACAAAACTATGGGCTAGGCTTATAAATGCCCTCGGGCAGATAGCCTAGTATGAACCTATGAACCTATGAACCTATAAGAAGAAGAAGAAGAACTATGTGTGGGCTTGGAGTGGCTAGGAGGGTGATTACAAATGATGGCACAGTGTTGGCCTCTGACAATCCCACCTGTGCCTCAACAATACCATCGTCATCATCATCAGGCCAATAGCTCTTTTATCACTCTTAGCAAAAATCATGGAAAAATGCATTCAGCAACAACATTTAAACCATTCAACTCAAAATAACACAATAGCTAAGTGCCAGCATGGTTTTAGGCCATTACATAGCACCACTACTGCCCTGCTATCCTTTACAGATGTTATAAATAGAAATTGCAATAACAACAACCTCTCATCTGCACTCTTTATTGACCTCTCAAAAGCTTTTGACATGGTAAACCATACCCTTCTTATCAACATTCTTGAATCCTTTTCCCTTGACTCTCTGGTTAATAAATGGTTCATGTCCTACCTAACCAATAGACAACAAGCAGTTCTCTGGGAAAATAATATATCATCCCTTCTACCAGTCACCTTTGGAGTCCCTCAAGGCTCTATTCTAGGCCCACTCCTTTTTTCTCTTTTTATCAACGACCTCCATGTAGCAATCCCACAAGCCACCTGCATTCAATATGCAGATGATTCAACATTAATATGCTTGGCAAGCTCCCCATATGAACTACATTCTCTGACTCAGAATGTATTCAACACACTTGAAACATGGTTCACAAAACATTGCCTCCTTCTGAATGCTAAAAAAACCAAGCTCCTTCTCTTTACACCCACCAGTAAGTCCTCCCCTATAGATTTCTCTGTCATTTCCAATAATCTCACAACCATATACCCCTACTCTACCACCAAGTTGTTAAGGAATTACTATTGACAATAACCTTACATTTGATATCCACATAAATAATACCATAAAAACTGTCAACACAAAAATAGGCTCCTTATATCGAATCAAAACTTTCCTAACTCCAATAGCCAGAACCAAGATTGCACACCTCCATTTAATTTCAACTCTTCTATATGCCTGCCCCATATACACTAACCTCAAAAACATAACCTTGTCAGACTAGCTCATGCCTACAACAGCATCACCAGATTTGCCACTGGCAATCCCTTTAGAACTCACCACTGTTTAAATCTAATGCAGCTAGGCTGGCTTGAACTTCAAAACCAACTGAATATCTCCCAACTAACCATTGCCCACAAGATATTTTATCAACCTAACAGAACTCCTATACTATCTAATCTCATAATCCCCTATAAAAATCTAAACTCCCTACACTCTTCTAGCAAACTTCCAGCTAGCATAACCAAGACTAACAATACGGCTGGTGATTCCCTGTTTTCTAACACAGTGGGAAAAAACTGGAACCTACTCCACAACGAACTAATGTCACTTTCTTCCTTTCCTCTCTTTAAACAAAACCTCAAAAGACACCTTAAAACACACTGGTTATGCCCCTGCAGTAACCCTGACTAACCTTCTGGTTTTGCTAATATTATTTCTGCCTCCTACTATATATTCCAAACTCTAATGCATACTTTTTGAAGCAGAACAAGAACTGGTGAACACAATAGAAGATACTGGTGGAATCTATCCTGTTGATTATCACAAAACATTCTTATTTTCATAATTTTATCATACTCTTTTGTCGCTTTTACTTGTGTAAATAATTTAACACATACTTTTGTCACTTTTATATTAGTGTAAATACCATCTTTTATCTCCATTTTTTATTCACTGCTTCTTGTATTTTTTATTGAACTACTTTCATTTACTATGTATCAACTATGATTTGCATCCTTTGTATTGTATTTCAAATTTATAATCAAATTGTTTACTACTGGAGCTTTTCTCCCCGGGCCTCTACTGAAAATGGAATTATATCCAGTTAGACTAGCCCGGTTAACAAATGTAAAATAAAAATAAAAATAAATAAATAAATCATCGGTGTCTGTACTGACACAAACCTCAGACTTAATGCAGGAGTGACCCTGACCCACCTCACCACCTGTAGGGGAAACAAACATGCACTTTAATACCTGTACAGCATTGCATAACAGTACACACACACACACACGCACACACGCACACACACACACACACACACACACACACACACACACACACACACACACAAACACACACGCGTACACCCACACACACTGACAGTCCACCTTACTACCTCCCTGTCCATGGGTTTACAGACAGTCCCATATTCAGTTACATATGTTCCCCATCCTGCATGGCACTTGCTAGCATACACTCATTAATACTACCCATTAACATATCATTCCTTTCCATGCCTATACATGTGATCACAACACATGACCTGTTACTCCATCACCTCCCTGACTTGAGTGGGGTAGGTTGTACATTGCCTCACTGCTGTCATCCAGTGTTACCCCTGTGTATGTCCGGTCATCGTGTACTTGGCCGCTATATACTACATATTTCACACACCGGAGTCTACTATTACAGTCTTGCACAGTCCATGCCACATCTGCTGCACAACCAACCTATCATGTGGAAAACAGTAATATCTGGATACACTCACTGGCGTGCTCTGGTAATTCCCCATTGCATCAGCAGTGCTGCATATGTGGATAGTCAGTTATCATTGTGCTGATGGTAATATGATGTGTATACCTGGTGTGTACTTTCCCTCCCAATTCATGTTCCATGCTACAGACCTTGTTATACTATCAACTGTCCTGTGATCACATATCAGACAAGTTTTCCTGGTGTCTCATGTGTCACTCCGTCCATGTAAGGCACATTCCCAAGGAGAAGTACTGCCATGTGATCAACCCCACAATCACCTGTGCATACATGGACACCCACAGAAACAGACACACATGTACACACACATCTGACATGCATCGACCAACTCCACTCCACTCCATCAGATTGCACTTACAGAGACAATAAACACCTCCCACACCCCACGCCACACACACACACACACACACACACACACACACACACACACACCTACATGTGAGGTTGCACAGCTTTTTTGCACACAGTCCCCCCACTACCCTTCTGTCAGCATGCATTACATATGGTACTCAACAGCATGCAGTGCAGCTATAGTGACTTCATGCTTGTGCCAGTATACATGTGTGTGATGCATGGGCTGTTTTGGTAGGTGATGGTCCTTCCCCTTGAAAACAATGCACCCATGTACACAGCGGTCTATATTAGAACACCGAACATTTAAATATTGAGTGTTCTAATATCAGCCCGTTTTCAGCGAACGCTGAAAATATTGAAGAAACAGAAAACTGCATTTTTTTCCTAGGGAAAGAATTCGGTTGTCCATTTCTGTTGCTTCAGTATTTTCAGTGCTTTGGTGGAAAGTTACAGGTCGGGTTCAGGTAAATGTGCGATTGAGTGTGGGCTAGGTATATGTGCGATTGTGTAGACATGAGGGTTAGGGTGGGTTAGGTAAGTTAGGGTTAGGGCGCTGGTTAGGTATGTGTGCAATTGTGTGGATGTGAGGGTTAGGGTGGGTTAGGTGAGTTAGGGTTAGGGTTAGGGCGCGGGTGAGGTGAATGTGCAATAGTGACAGACCTTAGGGTTAGGGTTTGGGTTAAGGTAAGTGGATAGTTAGTGGTGTGTGTATATTTTAGTGTAGGGTTAGGTGTAAGAGTTTAGGTGTATGTGTGTGGATTGCTGTTTGTTTGGTCTGCTTGTGTTGTGTGTATGTGTTTTGGAACAGCAAATGTTTTCCCTAGGAAAAAAAAATGCTGTTCTCAATATTCGATGTTTAGTATTTTCGATTGGTAGGGTTTGATATTAGAACACTCGACATTTTGAATGTTCGGTGTTCTAATATAGACCCGTACACAGTGTTACTGTGGACCTGTTCTGCACCCTGCCTTGTACTGTGCACCATACTTCACAGGTGTACAAACCATTGTTGCATGTGTAGTACTGTGTCAGATATGTCAGCTCCAATGCTCACAGCCCCTATGTGTTTGAGTGACATATACCTCGGATGATATGTGGACAGATGTCATTTGCGAATGCCTGATGTCTGGTTTACAGATCACAATATCAGCGGTGCATGTATGACCAATACAAGACTATTACACTGACAACTGCCAGACCTTACCATGGCTATGGGGGTGCCCTACACACGTTCCACAACTCTGCATGCTTGCAAGGTCTACTCATGTGCATATCCCTTTGAGTTCAAACACTAACATTACTATTGCTGTGGAGTTAGGGTTCCATCTGCCACAGTTACTGAACCTGATTGTGTGCAGATACAGTCATTCTTAGCATATGCAGTATCCATGCTGAAGTGCACTGCTGTGTCATGATGACACACCTTCCCCACCTGCAGACGTTTTGCAGATGCTTGACAACTATGGCCTACACATGTCAGTTTGCAGTGTCCCAAGAATGGGGCACTATGTGCAACAGCCTACTACCAGCCAATTATGTGGACCACAGTATTATGGTATGCCATAGTGTCGATCTGTAATGGTTGCTATTGTAATACAGGTATATTTACTGTTGTAGCACTGTATGAGGGTGTTGTTTCACACATGTCCCTACTGTAGGCCATGTATCTCACCATTCTTCTCATCCCTATGGACACATTTCACAATGACAGGATGTTAGTTATCTGGCATGTGTCTAATGTACCCTTCCAATACCACATTATGGTCTCCACTGTGATGCAGTGCATTTCACAGTGACAAAAACTGAACATGTACAGCATGCAGTATGTGTAGGTGTGTTAGATGTGTGCATGTAATATCCCATAGCTATTACATGCCCGGTGTATAGGCAAGCATGAACATAAACCATACTCACCAGCTATAGGCTGCTGCCTTGGTGGTATCCTGGAGAGACCTACATAAGAGTGTGAGAG